>NC_057810.1:94143379-94169116 GCF_018294505.1 Triticum aestivum
AAATTTCAACTTTATTTGCAAAATCTCTCTGGAAATTTGTAAAATGGGCATAACTTTTGCATACGAACTCGGATTAAAAAGTTTTATATATGAAAAATCATCTACTCGAAAAGTTACATCCAAATTTAACAAGGCGAACCCGTTAAACATTTTCAAAATCCCCAAAAACCTAACAGAAAAAAAGTTACGGGGCTTTCAAGATCTAGAGGCAAAAAAATTAAAAAAATGATTTTGAATTGTTTTTAAAAAAATGATGCGTAATATGACCGGGAAGTTTGAAATATTTTTCAAAATTTCATCATAGTCATGAACATGAACAAAGTCCTAGACATTAAGAAGGTATAATAGGATTGATATGCTAGATATATCAGCAAGTGCCTGTGAAGTGAGCTGTTGCTGGGGTTGGATATAACTCTGAAGTTAAGCGTGCTTGGGCTGGAGTAGTGTGAGGATGGGTGACCTTTTGGGAAGTTTGACCACGGAATGCGATTTGACCTAAGTATATTGACCCGAGATTAAGCCAAAGTGACCTGAGATTAAGAAATAAATGAAAAAAAAATATTTTTTTTAAAAAAAATTCTGGAAAAAATTGATTTTTTTTGATTTTTTTTTGATAAAAGTTACTAATGGCGCACTTCTATGTGGTGCGCCATTAGTATACCAGATACTAATGGCGCACCGTGGGCTATATTAATGGCGCACTGCATGATGCGCCATTAGTAAAAAATACTAGTGGCGTGATAGTAATGACGCACCGGTAGTGCGCCATTAGTAGGCAAAACCGGTGCGTCATTAGTAGGCCTTTTCCTAGTAGTGTCACATGAGGTAAGAGTATAGAATAGATCTGAGTCGTTGATCGCATTAAGTAGTGAGTTTGACTAAGGAAGAGGATTTGTGGCTCTCGGGTGCCACACACCCCTATATGAATATAGCATTAAAAAACCTATTAGGAAATTTTAAAAAAGTCTGAAATTTTGGGATATGAAATCTGGGTGCCCGTTGTACACACATGTTCAGTTTCATGGGGAATGCGTGCCCGTGGTAATGTCAGTAAAAAGACAAAAAAAATGTATGAGTAGAAAAAAAAACTGGGTGTAACATATGTCGGTCCACAATTCTTGCGCCACGGATACCACGGGCACCCATCCTTCACAAGAATGAACACAGGTGTACAATGGGCACTCATGTTTCGTATCTAAAATTTTCAGATTTTTTTGAAATTTTCTTGATATTTTTATAATGCTATTTTCATATAGGGGTGTGTGTGGCACCCGAGAGCTCTTGTGTATTTTCCATTTGACTAACTCTTATCCTCCTACCTTCCATGTGAAAAGAGGGGGTAAAAGGGAGCATATTAAATTTCTCAAATAATTAATAAGGTGGAAAACTGTATATTGCTGAAGAATAGCAAGGGGAAGGAAAAAAGAGAACAGGTAAAGCTGCCTGCCCCGACAGCAGCACTAAAGAACCTACTCCCAGCCTCCAGCAGGAGGCCAATATCAAATCTAGCCAATTTGGCCACAGCCGTCGCTCGTCTACCTTATAAATTATGTACGAGCCCGCCATCAGTAGACCACTTTTTGGTTTCCCTGCTTAAACAAGTGAGGGTGCACTGACTGGTATAAAACCTCTCTTTGTCATGTTTTACCACCAGGACGTAACATGCATGGGACACTCGGAAAGAAAACCAATTGGCTGGATTGACCACTAGCAGGGCGAGTGAAAGCACATGCATGTGTGGGCAAGCATATGCACCTAGGTCAAGGTCACCCAGCTGCCGACACTCTTGTTTTGTGGTCGCCTTTCGCTTTTACCTTTGTGTTGCCACTCTAGAATATAGTTCTCCGTAGTGGTCTACATTACCCTTGCGCCGCCCAGGCCTTCGCTAAAATAATTACTCCCTCCATTCTAAATATAAGTTTTTGTAGAGATCTCAATATAAACTACATACGGATGTATATAGATATTTAGAAAAGTAGATTCACTCATTTTGTTTCGAATGTAGTTCATATGAGAATCTCTAAAAAGACTTATATTTAGAAACGGAGGGAGTATAAGTCATGCATGCATGCATGCCTGATTCGATCAGATAGCCGCGACGAGAGGTGTTCCGGTTTCTCAGGCGGCGGAGCACATCCGAGTCTTCCCGGCAGAAAGAAAAGAACTTGCAGGTCCGTGGCGGATGAGATGGACGTCACGCAGCGTCTACACGCGTAATGCGCATTACCCGGGAACCTGCAGGTGCCCGGGTCCCTGGGAAGGAGCCAGGAAACTACCAGTACATCATCAACTCAATCCCAAGCTTTTGAACCCATGTGCCAGCCGATGGTAGCCAGAGCACGGCCGAGATAACACGGCACGCATGGAACATATGGCGAACACGTTGCTCAAAAGCCCATGACTATATATAGATTTAATTATCTTTTCGATCGATTGATCTATATTAAGATGTGATGTTTTTTCTTCGAAGAATGCATTATTTACATGGAATCACATAATCCCTTTGTCCCAAAATGTAAATCATATTCATAGTCTTTAAGTTAAACCTTTTTGAAAAAAACATCAGCATGTGCAATCTCCAATACTCATGTGCCCTAATTGGATTGTCCTATTTGGACGTTCAAGTAGTTTGACGATCTTCCACCAAGCCAACCAGACAAAAACGGAGAAAAGTTTTGATGAGTTTGCCTCAGTAAGGTAAAATAACTGCATAAATCCTCTATTAGTCTTATGTTTTCAACTTTATCTTAATTATCATGCCCGATGCAATGCTTTGTTTATTACTTAATTTTTCTATGTTAACTTTTTCTGTTGATTTATACCATGGTATATATGCACTAGCCTGTTGGCGAAATAAATTGTAGTTTCATGTTCTTTAAAGTATTAAATAAATCATGCATGTTGACATTCGATATTGATTTACTCTTGCGATTTTTCACTAAACATATGAAAAGTATGTCATGTGGAACAAAATAAACAGGTTACCATATAAAAATTTACATTAAAAACTGTGTATTTCTTTTTTGCATATACCTATCTGTTATTTTTTACTCATGGCACAATCATTTTTCTTACAAAAGTTTAGTAAGATAAATATATACTTAATACTTTCGTGCATGAGCTTATATTTGTATTTTCTCAAACCTAAAAATGTTATTCTTGCTATGTTTCAAAGAACATTATGATCCGTGTTTGCATTTCCCTTTGACTACCCATTTGCACTATGGGAAAAACCTTGTTTGCCCAGTGCATTTCGTCGTGCACTCTGGAAGCAAGGCCTTTGCCGAGTGTCCAAGACAATATACTCGGCAAAACAATGGAACTTGGCAAACAAGTTGTGCCGGGTGTTTAGGCATTTAACATAAATAAATAAAAATTGAACTGCAGGTATGTGAAAAAGTTGTGAATTTGGGTTGAAAAATCATATTCGTCTCATTTAGTCTATTCTTAGGGTTTAAACAAGAAAAAAAGGAATTGGAAACATCAGGGTGCGAATACTCTACCCAAAATGTGATTGTTATCGCTCCTTTCATACTAGAAAATGCAAACGAAATCTGAAAAACATAAAACGTGGCATGTTGTCATTATATGATCCCTCGAGGCTCTGGTAAAATTTCGATAAGGTTTTGCAAAAGGTCTGACATACATAGCTTAGAACCGGGTCATCTCCAAGGAATAATGTGGTTTCGAGCAGGAATGGTTCATGTTTGAAGTTGACGCGACCACTGCTTCACCCGTTGGCTTTGATTTTTTTCTTCACACTCAAGATACACCATTACATGTTCCGTGTCAAAAATTGGCATTTTGGGGGTTTGTTTGCTATATTTAACCCATTTAGTCAATTTATAGGCATTTAGTGAATATAATAAATATTTGAATTGCAAGTGCATGAAAAAGTAGTAAAATTGGGTTGAAAATCATGTGTGTTTTAGAGTCTATGTTTAGGCCTTATTCCAAGAAAAACTGATGATTTCTAAACATCAGGGTGCCAGGACTCGACGTAAAACATGGATTTTATTGGATATTTAATTCTAAAAAATACAAATAAAGTCTCAAAGGCATGGCACCTAACATGATGTCATTATGATATGTAGGGCTCGTTGACAAAATTTAAAAAGGTTTCACAAAATTCGTGACATGCACTGCTTACAAACCATACCATCTCCATGGAAGCACCTATATATGTTTCAAGATGCAACATCTTAGGTTCGAAGGCGAAGCGATTGCTTCTTCGTTGGTTTGACCTTGAATTCTTTTATACACTCTACATACACCATTACATGTTTCACATCAATCTTTAGCATTTTTCAGGGTTTATTTCCTTTATTTAAGCCATTTAGTGCATTTCAACATATTTAGCAGATATAATTAAAATTTGACCTGTAAGTTGATACGTCTCCAACGTATCTATAACTTTTGATTGTTCCATGCTATTATATTATATGTTTTGGATGTTTAATGGGCTTTAATATGCTCTTTTATATTATTTTTGGGGCTAACCTATTAACCGGAGGCACAGTGCGAGTTTTTGGTTTTTTTGCCTATTTTAGAGTTTTGCAGAAAAGGAATACCAAACGGAATAAAACCTTCGCGATGATCTTTATTGGACCGAAAGCAAACCAGAAGACTTGGAGTTGAAGTCAGAAATGCCACGAGGCGTCCACGAGGCAGAAGGGCGCGCCCCCCACCCTCGTGGGTCCCTCGTAGCTCCACCGACGTACTTCTTTCTCCTATATATACTCTTATACCCTAGAAACATTAGGAGAGCAAGGAAACCACTTTTCCACCGCCGCAACCTTCTGTACCCGTGAGATCCCATCTTGGGGCCTTTTCCGGCGATCTACCAGAGGGAGAATCGATCACAGAGGGCTTCAACATCAACACCATTGCCTCTCCGATGAAGCGTGAGTAGTTTATCACAGACCTTCGGGTCCATAGTTATTAGCTAGATGGCTTTTTCTCTCTCTTTGATTCTCAACACAAAGTTCTCCTCTATGTTCTTGGAGATCTATTTGATATAATACTCTTTTGCGGCGTGTTTGCCAAGATCCGATGAATTGTGGATTTATGAACTAGATTATCTACGAATATTATTTTGTTCTTCTCCGAATTCCTATATGCATGATTTGATATCTTTGCAAGTCCCTTCGAATTATCGGTTTAGTTTGGCCTACTAAATTGATCTTTCTTGCAATGAGAGAAGTGCTTAGCTTTGGGTTCTATCTTGCGGTGTCCTTTCGCAGTGAAAGTAGGGGCAGCAAGGCACGTATTGTATTGTTGCCATCAAGGATAAAAAGATGGGGTTTATATCATATTGCTTGAGTTTATCCCTCTACATCATGTCATCTTGCTTAATGCGTTACTCTGTTCTTATGAACTTAATACTCTAGATGCATGCTGGATAAAGGTTGATGTGTGGAGTAATAGTAGTAGATGCAGAATCGTTTTGGTCTACTTGACACGAACGTGATACCTATGTTCATCATCGTTGCCTTAGATGTCTTCAGAATTATGCGCTTTTCTATTAGTTGCTCGGCAGTAATTTGTTCACCCACCGTTATACATGCTATCTCAAGAGAAGCCACTAGGAAACCTATGGTCCCCGGGTCTCTTTTCCATTATATTAAAGTCTCTTTTCCATTATATTGCATCTATTTAAATCTCGTTTACTATTTTGCAATCTTTACTTTCCAATCTATACAGCAAAAATACCAAAATTATTTACTTTACTATCTTTATTAAATCTCACTTTTGCGAGTGACCGTGAAGGGAATGACAACCCCTTTATCGCGTTGGTTGCAAGGTTCTTGATTGTTTGTGCAGGTACTAGGTGACTTGTGTGTCATCTCCTACTGGATTGCTTGGTTCTCAAAACTGAGGAAGTACTTATGCTACTTTGCTGCATCACCCTTTTCTCTTCAAGGAAAAACCAACGCAAGCTCAAGAGGTAGCAAGAAGGATTTCTGGCGCCGTTGCCGGGGAGATTTACGCCAAGTCAAGCCATACCAAGTACCCATCATAAACTCTTCTCCCTTGCATTACATTATTTGCCATTCGCCTCTCGTTTTCCTCTCCCCCACTTCTAAAATGATTTTCTAAAACCTTTGCCTTTTCTTCGCCTCTCTTCCATTCGATCTTTTGTTTGCTTGCGTTACCATGTGCCTTCTTTTTTCTTGCATCTTCGCTTGCTAAAAGTTTATGGATCCTCATCCACTTGCTAATCTTTTTGAGAGATCCAATTATGATGAACCAATTTCTAGTGATTTGAGTGCACTAGATTATCTTTATGAGGTTTTGCTTGAAATTCGTGAATCTAAAAATTGTGATGAAGAAATTTATGAAGAGAATCACGATAGCTCCGTGAATAAAAAGCATGATTGCAATGATTTTACTATAAATTCTATTGATGTCGATTGTGCTAATAATATGCAAAACTCTAAGCTTGGGGATGCTAGTTTTGCTATGTCCTCTACTTGTTGCAATGATCATGATTGGGGTGATTCTTCTTCCTATAATCTTGAAAATTTATTTAAGCCCCATGATGAATATGAGATTGATAATAATGTTTGCAATAATATCGAAAGTGGGTTTGGAAGAGTGTCAACTTTAGACACATATTCGGACAACGTTCAATCTTATGTTTTTTTATAAAAGTGGGTTTGGAGAGGTCATGACTTTAGTTAATGTTAATCCCACTATTTTGAAAGAGTGTCAACTTTGCATGCATGTGGATCGTGTTGAAAATATTCTATGTGATAGCTATTTTGTTGAATTTGCTTATGATCCCACATGTAATTTTTATGAGAGAGGAAAATATGGTTGTAAAATTTTTCATGATACTAAATTACCTCTCGTTATGTTGAGATTGCTATTGTTCTTTTCCGCTTCCTTGCATATGTTAATTTTTGCTTGCTATGATAATTTGTTTGCCTATAAGATGCCTATGCATAGGAAGTATGTTAGACTTAGCTGTGTTTGTCACGTGTTTCATGATGCTCTCTTTCGCTTCAATTCTTGTCTTTCATGTGAGCATCATCGAAACCTTAATGCCTAGCTTAGGGCGTTAAACGATAGCGCTTGTTGGGAGGCAACCCAATTTTATTTTTGTTCTTTGCTTTTGGCTCCTGTTTAGTAATAAATAATTTATCTAGCTTCTGTTTAGATGTGGTTTTATGTTTTAATTAGTGTTTGTGCCAAGTAAAACCTTTGGGAAGACTTGGGTGAAGTCTTTGCTATCTTGCTGTAAAAAATAAAAACTTTTGCGCTCACGAGAATAGCTGTCATTTTTTACAGGAGAGTGATTTTAAGTTGATTATTTTTGTAGATGATTAATAGACAAATTCCTCACGTCCACCAATTTATTTTAGAATTTTTCGAGTTACAGAAGTATTCGAAAGTTACAGATTACTACAGACTATTCTGTTTTTGACAGATTCTGTTTTTCGTGTGTTGTTTGCTTATTTTGATGAATCTATGAGTAATATCGGGGGGTATGAACCATAGAGAAGTTGGAATACAGTAGGTTTAACACCAATATAGATAAAGAATGAGTTCATTACAATACCTTAAAGTGGTGGTTAATTTTCTTATACTAACAGAGCTCATCCGATTTTCTGTTGATGTTTTGTGTTGTGAAGTTTTCATGTTTTTGGGTAAAGATTTGATGGATTTTGGAACAAGGAGTGGCAAGATCCTAAGCTTGGGGATGCCCAAGGCACCCCAACGTAAAATTTAAGGACTACCAAAAGTCTAAGCTTGGGGATGCCCCGAAAGGCATCCCCTCTTTCGTCTTCGTCTATCAGTAACTTTACTTGAGGCTATATTTTTATTCACCATATGATATGTGTTTTGGTTGGAGCGTCTTGTATGATTTGAGTCTTTGCTTTTTTTTACCACAATAATCCTTGCTGTACACACCTTTTGGGAGAGACACACATGAATCGGAATTTATTAGAATACTCTATGTGCTTCACTTATATCTTTTGAGCTAGACAATATTGCTCTAGTGCTTCGCTTATATCTTGTTAGAGCACGACGGTGGTTTTATTTTATAGAAATTGTTGATCTCTCATGTTTCACTTATATTAAGTTGAGAGTCTTTTAGAATAACATGGTAATTTGCTTTGGTTATAAAATTAGTCTTAATATGATGGGCATCCAAGATGGGTATAATGAAAACTTTCATATAAAGTGCATTCAATACTGTGAGAAGTTTGATTCTTTATGATTGTTTTGAGATATGAAGATGGTGGTATTAGAATCATGCTAGTAGAGTAGTTGTGAATTTGAGAGATACTTGTGTTAAAGTTTGTGATTCCCGTAGCATTTACGAATGATGAACCATTATGTGATGAAGTTGAAGCAGGATTTATGTATTGATTGTCTTCCTTATGAGTGGCGGTCGGGGACGAGCGATGGTATTTTCCTACCAATCTATGTTGGGGAGCGTAGTAACTTCAAAAAAAAAATTCCTACGCACACGCAAGATCATGGTGATGCATAGCAACGAGAGGGGAGAGTGTCATCCACGTACCCTCGTAGACCGTAAGCGGAAGCATTAGCACAACGCGGTTGATGTAGTCGTACGTCTTCACGATCCGACCGATCCTAGTACCGAACATACGACACCTCCGAGTTCAGCACACGTTCAGCTCGATGACGTCCCGCGAACTCCGATCCAGCAGAGCTTCATGGGAGAGTTTCGTCAGCATGACGGCGTGATGATGGTGATGATATTGCTACCGACGCAGGGCTTCACCTAAGCACCTCTATGATATGACCGAGGTGGAATATGGTGGAGGGGGGCACCGCACACGGATGGGAGAGATCAACAGATCAACTTGTGTGTCTAGAGGTGCCCCCTGCCCCCATATATAAAGGAGTGGAGGAGGGGGAAGGGCCGGCCCTCTTATGGCGCGCCCTTGAGGAGTCCTACTCCCACCGGGAATAGGATTCCCCCCTTCCAAGTAGTAGGGATAAGAGTCAAGGAAAGGGAAAAGAGAAGAGAAGGAAGGAGGGGGCGCAGCCCCTCCCCCTAGTCCAATCCGGACTAGGCCTTGGGGGGGGGGGGGCGCAGGCTCCCCTCTCTCTTTCCCCTAAAGCCCAATAAGGCCCATATACTCCCCGGCGAATTCACGTAACTCTCCAGTACTCCGATAAATACCCGAATCACTCGGAACCTTTCCGATGTCCGAATATAGTCGTCCAATATATCGATCTTTACGTCTCGACCATTTTGAGACTCCTCGTCATGTCCCCGATCTCATCTAGGACTTCAAACTACCTTCGGTACATCAAAACACATAACTCATAATATAAATCATCACCGAACGTTAAGCATGCGGACCCTACCGGTTCGAGAACTATGTAGACATGACCGAGACACATCTCCGGTCAGTAACCAATAGCGGAACCTGTATGCTCATATTGGCTCCCACATATTCTATGAAGATCTTTATCGGTCAAGCCGCATAAAAACATACGTTGTTCCCTTTGTCATCGGTATGTTACTTGCCCGAGATTCGATCGTCGGTATCTCAATACCTAGTTCAATCTCATTACTGGCAAGTCTCTTTACTCGTTCCGTAATGCATCATCCCGCAACTAACTCATTATTCATATTGCTTGCAAGGCTTATAGTGATGTGCATTACCGAGAGGGCCCAGAGATACCTCTCCAACAATCGGAGTGACAAATCCTAATCCCGAAATATGCCAACTCAAGAAGTACCTTCGGAGACACCTGTAGAGCACCTTTATAATCACCTAGTTACGTTGTGACGTTTGGTAGCACACAATGTGTTCCTCCGGTAAATGGGAGTTGCATAATCTCATAGTCATAGGAACATGTATAAGTCATGAAGAAAGCAATAGCAACATACTAAACGATCAAGTGCTAAGCTAACAGAATGGGTCAAGTCAATCACATCATTCTATAATGATGTGATCCCGTTAATCAAATGACAACTCATGTCTATGGCTAGGAAACTTAACCATCTTTGATTCAATGAGCTAGTCAAGTAGAGGCATACTAGTGACACTTTATTTGTCTGTGTATTCACACATGTACTAAGTTTCTGGTTAATACAATTCTAGCATGAATAATAAATATTTATCATGAAATAAGGAAATAAATAATAACTTTATTATTGCCTCTAGGGCATATTTCCTTCAGTCTCCCACTTGCACTAGAGTCAATAATCTAGTTCACATCACCATGTGATTTATCACCAATATTCACATATGTACGTGATTAACACCCATAGTTCACATCGTCATGTGACCAACACCCGAAGGGTTTACTAGAGTCAATAATCTAGTTCACATTGCTATGTGATTAACACCCCTGCACGGAGCTACTCTAGCTAATTGCTCCCACTTTTAATATGTATCCAGATTGAGACTTAGAGTCATCTGGATCAGTGTAAAAGCTTGCAAGGATGTAACTCTTTATGACGGGCTCTTTTATCACCTCGATAATCGAGAAATATTTTTGTAGTCCTCACTAAGGATATTCTTGACCGCTGTCCAGTGATCTACTCTTAGATCAAAATTGTACTCCCTTGCCAAACTCAGAGCAAGGTATACAATAGGTCCGGTACACAGCATAACATACTTTGTAGAACCTATGACTGAGCCATAGGGAATGAATTTTCATTCTCTTTCTATCTTCTGCCGTGGTCGAGCTTTGAGTTTTACTCAATTTCACACCCTGTAACACATGCAAGAACTCTTTCTTTGACTGTTCCATTTTGAACTACTTCAAAATCTTGTCAAGTTATGTATTCATTGAAAAAATTTATCAAGCGTCTTGATCTATCTCTATAGATATTGATGCTCAATATATAAGCAGCTTCATCGAGGTCTTTCTTTGAAAAACTCCTTTCAAACACTCCTTTATGCTTTGCAGAATAATTATACATTATTTCTGATCAACAATATGTCATTCACATATACTTATCAAAAATGTTGTAGTGCTCCCACTCACTTTATTGTAAATACAGGCTTCTCCAAAAGTCTGTATAAAATCATATGCTTTGATCAACTCATCAAAGCGTATATTCCAACTCCGAGATGCTTGCACCAGTCCATAGATGGATCACTGGAGCTTGCACATTTTGTTAGCACCTTTAGGATTGACAAAATCTTTTGGTTGCATCATAGACAACTCTTCATTAATAAATCCATTAAGGAATGCAATTTTTGACATCCATTTGCCAGATTTCATAAAATGTGGCAATTGCTAACATGATTCGGACAGACTTAAGCATCGATACGAGTGAGAAAATCTCATCGTATTCAACACCTTGAACTTGTCGACAAACTTTTGCGACAAGTCGAGCTTTGTAGATAGTAACACTACTATCAGCGTCTGTCTTCCTCTTGAAGATCCATTTATACAATATGGCTTGCCGATCATCGGGCAACTCCACCAAAGTCCATACTTTGTTCTCATACATGGATCCCATCTCAGATTTTATGGCCTCAAGCCATTTCGCGGAATCTGGGCTCATCATCGCTTCCTCATAGTTCGTAGGTTTATCATGGTCTGGTAACATGACTTCCAAAATAGGATTACCGTACCACACTGGTGCAGACCGTACTCTGGAAGACCTACAAGGTTCTGTAGTAACTTGATTTGAAGTTTCATGATCATCACCATTAGCTTCCTCACTAATTGGTGTAGCAATCACTGGAACTGATTTCTGTGATGAATTGCTTTCCAATTTGGGAGAAGGTACAATTACCTTATCAAGCTCTAATTTCCACCCACTCACTTCTTTCGAGAGAAACTCCTTCTCTAGAAAGGATCCATCTTAGCAACGAATATCTTGCCTTCGGATCTGTGATAGAAGGTGTACCCAATAGTTTCCTTTGGGAATTCTATGAAGAGGCACTTCTCCGATTTGGGTTCGAGCTTATCAAGTTGAAACTTTTTCACATAAGCATCGGAGCCCCAAACTTTAAGAAATAACAACTTTGGTTTCTTGCCAAACCACAGTTCATAAGGCGTCGTCTCAACGGATTTTGATGGTACCCTATTTAAAGTGAATGCAGCTGTCTCTATAATGCATAACCCCAAAACGATAGTGGTAAATCAGTAAGATACATCATAGATCGCACCATATCCAATAAAGTGCAGTTACGATGTTCGGACACACCATTACACTATGGTGTTCCATGTGGCGTGAGCTGTGAAACTATTCCACATTGTTTTCAAATGAAGGCCAAACTAGTAACTCAAATATTCTCCTCTACGATCAGATTGTAGAAACTTTTATTTTCTTGTTACGATGATTCTCCACTTCACTCTGAAATTCTTTGAACTTTTCAAATGTTTCAGACTTGTGCTTCATTAAGTAGACATAATCATATCTGCTCAAATCATCTGTGAAGGTCAGAAAAATAAAGATACCTGCCACGAGTATCAACACTCATTGGACCGCATACATCGATATGTATTATTTCCAACAGGTCAGTAGCTCGTTTCATTGTTCCGGAGAACGGAGTTTTAGTCATCTTGCCCAAAAGGCACAGTTCGCAAGCATCAAATGATCCATAATCAAGTGATTCCAAAAGTCCATCTTTATGGAGTTTCTTCATGCGCTTTATATTGATGACCCAAACAGCAGTGCCACAAATATGTTGCACTATCATTATCAACTTTGCATCTTTTGGCATCAATATTATGAATATGTGTATCACCATGATCAAGATTCAATAAACCATCAACATTGGGTGTATGACCATAGAAGGCTTTATTCATGTAAACAGAATAACAATTTATTTTCTTTCTTATATGAATAATCGTATCGCAATAAACATGATATAATCATATTTATGCTCAACGCAAACACCAAATAATATTTATTTAGGTTCAACACTAATCTCGAAAATATACGGAGTGTGCAATGATGATCATATCAATCTTGGAACCACTTCCAACACACATCCTCACTTCACCCTCAACTAGTCTCTATTTATTTTGTACCTCCTATTTCGAGTTACTAATCTTAGCAACCGAACAACTATCAAATACCCAGGGGTTACTATAAACACTAGTAAGGTACACATCAATAACCTGTATATCAAATATACCCTTGTTCACTTTGCCATCCTTCTTATCTACCAAATATTCAGGGCATTTCCACTTCTAGTGACCATTTCCTTTGTAGTAGAAGCACTCAGTTTCAGGCTTTGGTCCAGCTTTGGGCTTCTTCGCGGGAGTGACAACTTGCTTGCCATTATACTTGAAGTTCCCTTTCTTTCCCTTTGTACTTTTCTTGAAACTAGTGGTCTTGTCAATCATCAACACTTGATGCTCTTTCTTGATTTCTACTTTCGTTGATTCTAGCATCACGAAGAGCTCGGGAATAATTTTCGTCATCCCTTGCATACTATAGTTCATCACGAAGTTCCAGTAACTTGGTGATGGTGACTAGAGAACTCTGTCAATCACTATCTTATCTGGAAGATTAACTCCCACTTGATTCAAGCGATTGTAGTACCTAGACAATCTGAGCACATGCTCACTGCTTGAGCTATTCTCCTCCATCTTTTAGCTATAGAACTTGTTAGAGACTTCATATCTTTCAACTCGGGTATTTGCTTGAAATATTAACTTCAACTCCTGGAACATCTCATATGGTCCATGACGTTCAAAACGTCTTTGAAGTCCCGATTCTAAGCCGTTAAGCATGGTGCACTAAACTATCAAGTAGTCATCATATTGAGCTAGCCAAACGTTCATAACGTCTGCATCTGCTCTTGCAATAGGTCTGTCACCTAGTGGTGCATCAAGGACATAATTCTTCTGTGCAGCAATGAGGATAAACCTCAAATCACGGACCCAGTCCGTATCATTACTACTATCATCTTTCAACTTAGTTTTCTCTAGGAACACATATAAAACATAGGGAAGCAACAACGCGAGCTATTGATCTACAACTTTATTTGCAAAATACTATCAGGACTAAGTTCATGATAAATTAAAGTTCAATTAATCATATTACTTAAGAACTCCCACTTATATAGACATCCCCCTAATCATCTAAGTGATCACGTGATCCAAATCAACTAAACCATGTCCGATCATCACGTGAGATGGAGTAGTTTTCAATGGTGAACATCACTATGTTGATCATATCTACTATATGATTCACGCTCGACCTTTCGGTCTCCAGTGTTCCGAGGCCATATGTGCATATGCTAGGCTCGTCAAGTTTAACCCGAGTATTCAGCGTATGCAAAACTGGCTTGCACCCGTTGTAGATGAATGTAGAGCTTATCACAGCCGATCATCACGTGGTGTCTCGACACGACGAACTTTGGCAACGATGCATACTCAGGGAGAACACTTTTACCTTGAAATTTAGTGAGAGATCATCTTATAATTCTACCGTCAATTAAAGCAAAATAAGATGCATAAAGGATAAATATCACATGCAATCAATATAAGTGATATGATATGGCCATCATCATCTTGTGCTTGTGATCTCCATCTCTGAAGAACCGTCATGATCACCATCGTCACCGGTGCGACACCTTGATCTCCATCGTAGCATCGTTGTCGTCTCGCCAACTATTGCTTCTACGACTATCGCTACCATTTAGTGATAAAGTAAAGCAATTACAGGGCGATTGCATTGCATACAATAAAGCGAAAACTATACGGCTCCTGCCAGTTGCCGATAACTCTGTTACAAAACATGATCATCTCATACAATAAAATTTAGCATCATGTCTTGACCATATCACATCACAACATGCCCTGCAAAAACAAGTTAGACGTCCTCTACTTTGTTGTTGCAAGTTTTACGTGGCTGCTACGGGCTGAGCAAGAACCGTTCTTACCTACGCATCAAAACCACAACGATAGTTCGTCAAGTTAGTGTTGTTTTAACCTTCTCAAGGACCGGGCATAGTCACACTAGGTTCAACTAAAGTTGGAGAAACTGACACCCGCCAGCCACCTGTGTGCAAAGCACGTCGGTAGAACCAATCTTGCGTAAGCGTACGCGTAATATCGGTCCGGGCCGCTTCATCCAACAATATCGCTGAACCAAAGTATGACATGCTGGTAAGCAGTATGACTTGTATCGCCCACAACTCACTTGTGTTCTACTCGTGCATATAATTTCTACGCATAAACCTGGCTCGGATGCCACTGTTGGGGAACGTTGTAATTTAAAAAAATCCTACGCACACGCAAAATCATGGTGATGCATAGCAACGAGAGGGGAGAGTGTCGTCCACGTACCCTCTTAGACCATAAGCGGAAGCGTTAGCACAACGCGGTTGATGTAGTCGTACGTCTTCACAATCCGACCAATCAATGTACCGAACGTACGACACCTTCGAGTTCAGCACACGTTCAGCTCGATGACGTCCCACGAACTCCGATCCAATAGAGCTTCACGGGAGAGTTCCGTCAGCATGACGGCCTGATGACGGTGATGATGTTGCTACCGACGCAGGGCTTCGCCTGAGCACCGCTACGATATGACCGAGGTGGAATATGGTGAGGGTGCACCGCACACGGCTGGGAGAGATCAACATATCAACTTGTGTGTCTAGAGGTGCCCCCTGCCCCCGTATATAAAGGAGTGGAGGAGGGGGGAGGGTCGGCCCTCCTATGGCGCGCCCTGGAGGAGTCCTACTACCACCGGAGTAGGATTCCCCCCTTCCAAGTAGTAGGGGTAGGAGTCAAGGAAAGGGAAAAGAGAAGAGAAGGAAGGAGGGGGCGCAGCCCCTCCACCTAGTCCAATTTGTACTAGGCCTTGGGGGGGGGCTCCCCTCTCTTTTCCCCCTAAAGCCCAATAAGGCCCATATACTCCCCGGCGAATTCCCGTAACTCTCCGGTACTCCGATAAATACCTGAATCACTCGGAACATTTCCGATGTCTGAGTATAGTCGTCCAATATATCGATCTTTACATATCGACCATTTCGAGACTCCTCGTCATGTCCCCGATCTCATCTTGGACTCCAAACCACCTTCGGTACATCAAAACACATAACTCATAATATAAATCGTCACCGAATGTTAAGCGTGTGGACCCTACCGGTTTGAGAACTATGTCGACATGACCGAGACACATCTCCGGTCAATAACCAATAGCGGAACCTGTATGCTCATATTGGCTCCCACATATTCTACAAAGATCTTTATCGATCAAACCGCATAAAAACATACGATGTTTCCTTTGTCATCGGTATGTTACTTGCCCGAGATTCGATCGTCGGTATCTCAATACCTAGTTCAATCTCGTTACCGGAAAGTCTCTTTACTCGTTCCGTAATGCATCATCACGCAACTAACTCATTAGTCACATTGCTTGCAAGGCTTATAGTGATGTGCATTATCGAGAGGGCCCAGAGATACCTCTCCGACAATCGGAGTGTCAAATCCTAATCTCGAAATATGCCATCTCAACAAGTACCTTCGGAGACACCTGTAGATCACCTTTATAATCATCCAGTTACGTTGTGATGTTTGGTAGCACACAAAGTGTTCCTCCGGTAAACGGGAGTTGCATAATCTCATAGTCATAGGAACATGTATAAGCCATGAAGAAAGCAATGGCAACATACTAAATGATCAAGTGCTAAGCTAACGGAATGGGTCAAGTCAACCACATCATTCTATAATGATTTGATCCCGTTAATCAAATGACAACTCATGTCTATGGCTAGGAAACTTAACCATCTTTGATTCAACGAGCTAGTCAAGTAGAGGCATACTAGTGACACTTTGTTTGTCTATGGATCACACATGTACTAAGTTTCCGGCTAATACAATTCTATCATGAATAATAAACATTTATCATGAAATAAGGAAATAAATAATAACTTTATTATTGCCTCTAGGGCATATTTCCTTCAATCTATCCCCCTAGGAGCATGTGCATAGTACTTCGTTTCGATAACTAATAATTTTTTGCAATAAGTATGTGAGTTCTTTATGACTAATGTTGAGTCCATGGATTATACGCACTCTCACCCTTCCACCATTGTTAGCCTCTCTAGTAGCGCGCAACTTTCGCCAGTACCATACACCCACCATATACCTTCCTCAAAACAGCCACCATACTTACCTATTATGGCATTTCCATAGTCATTCTGAGATATATTGCCATGCAACTTTCCACCGTTTCATTTATTATGACACGCTCCATCATTGTCATATTGCCTTGCATGATCATGTAGTTGACATCGTATTTGTGGCAAAGCCACCGTTCATAATTTTTCATACATGTCACTCTTGAATCATTGCACATCCCGGTACACCGCCGGAGGCATTCACATAGAGTCATATTTTGTTCTAAGTATTGAGTTGTAATTCTTGAGTTGTAAGTAAATAAAAGTGTGATGATCTTCATTATTAGAGCATTGTCCCAGTGAGGAAAGGATGATGGCGACTATGATTCCCCCACAAGTCGGGATGAGACTCCTGATGTCTACTACACAACCTTCTTCTTGTAGTCGTTGTTGGGCCTCCAAGTGCAGAGGTTTGTAGGACAGTAGCAAATTTCCCTCAAGTTTCTGACCTAAGGTTCATCAATCTGTGGGAGGCGTAGGATGAAGATGGTCTCTCTCAAACAACCCTGCAACCAAATAACAAAGAGTCTCTTGTGTCCCCAACACACCCAATACAATGGTAAATTGTTTAGGTGCACTAGTTCGGCAAAGAGATGGTGATACAAGTGCAATATGGATAGTAGATATAGGTTTTTTAATATGAAAATATAAAAACAACAAGGTAACTAATGATAAACGTCAGCGTAAACGGTATTGCAATGGTAGGAAACAAGGCCTAGGGTTCATACTTTCACTAGTGCAAGTTCTCTCAACAATAATAACATAGATAGATCATATAACAATCCCTCAACATGCAACAAAGAGTCACTCCAAAGCCACTAATAGCGGAGAACAAACAAAGAGATTATGGTAGGGTACGAAACCACCTCAAAGTTATTCTTTCTGTTCTATCTATTCAAGAGTCCGTAGTAAAATAACATGAAGCTATTCTTTCCCTTCAATCTATCATAGAGTTCATACTAGAATAACACCTTAAGACACAAATCAACCAAAACCCTAATGTCACCAAGATACTCCATTGTCACCTCAAGTATCCGTGGACATGATTATACGATATGCATCACACAATCTCAGATTCATCTATCGAACCAACACAAAGTACTTCAAAGAGTGCCCCAAAGTTTCTATCGGAGAGTCAAGACGAAAACATGTGCCAACACCTATGCATAGGTTCATGGACGGAACCCGCGAGTTGATCACCAAAACATATATCAAGTGGATCACGTGATATCCCATTGTGACCACAGATAAGCACGGCAAGACATACATCAAGTGTTCTCAAATCCTTAAAGACTCAATCCAACAAAATAACTTCAAGGGGAAAACTCAATTCATCACAAGAGAGTAGAGGGGGAGAAACATCATAAGATCCAACTATAATAGCAAAGCTCGCGATACATCAAGATTGTGCCATAGAGAGAACACGAGAGAGAGAGATCAAACACATAGCTATTGGTACATACCCTCATCCCCGAGGGTGAACTACTCCCTACTCGTCATGGAGAGCGCCGGCATGATGAAGATGGCCACTGGTGAGGGATCCCCCTCCGGCAGGGCACCGGAACGGGCTCCCGAGAGGTTTTTGGTGGCTACAGAGGCTTGAGGCGGCGGAACTCCCGATCTATCTTCATATTCGATGGTTTTAGGCTATATGGGAATATATAGGAGAAAGAAGTCGATCGGGGGAGCCACGAGGGGCCCACGAGACAGGGGGAGCGCCCAGGGGGGTGGACGTGCCCTCCTATCTCCTGGCCTCCTCGAAGCTTCCCTGGCTTGTACTCCAAGTCTCCCGGATCATGTTCGTTCCAAAAATCACGCTCCCGAAGGTTTCATTCCGTTTGGACTCTGTTTATATTCCTTTTCTTTGAAATACTGAAACAGGCAATAAAACAACAATATGGGCTAGGCCTCCAGTTAATAGGTTAGTCCCAAAAGTAATATAGAAGTGTATAATAAAGCCCGTAATCATTCAAAACAGATAATAAAACAGCATGAATGCTTCATAAATTATAGATACGTTGGAGACGTATCAACTCCAGACTAAATAAAAAAAGGAGAAAAGAAAAAAGAGGCCATAAAAAAAGAGAAAAGGCCCAAATAAAAAAAACGAGAGAAAAAGAGAGAAGGGGCAATGCTACTATCATTTTGCCACACTTGTGCTTCAAAGCAGCACCATGATCTTCATTATAGAGAGTCTCCTATGTTGTCACTTTCATATACTAGTGGGATTTTTTTAGAAATTGGCTTGTATATTCCAATGATGGGCTTCCTCAAAAGTGCCCTAGGTCTTCGTGAGCAAGCAAGTTGGATGCACACCCACTTAGTTTCTTTTGTTGAGCTTTCATACGCTTGTAGCTTTGGTGCATTCGTTGCATGGCAATCCCTACTCACTCACATTAATATCTATTGATGGGCATCTCCATAGCCCGTTGATACACCTAGTTGATGTGATACTATCTTCTCCTTTTTGTCTTCTACACAACCACCATTCTATTCCACCGATAGTGCTATGTCCATGGCTCACGCTCATGTATTGCGTGAAGATTGAAAAAGTTTGAAAACATCAAAAGTATGAAACAATTGCTTGGCTTGTCATCGGGGTTGTGCATGATTACATACTTTGTGTGATGAAAATAGAGCATAACCAGACTATATGATTTTGTAGGGATAGCTTTCTTTGGCCATGTTATTTTAAGAAGACATGATTGCTTTGTTAGTATGCTTGAAGTATTATTGTTTTATGTCAATATTAAACTTTTGTCTCGAATCTTTCGGATCTGAACATTCATGCCACAATAAAGAAAATTACATTAATAATTATGTTAGGTAGCATTCCACATCAATTTTTTTATCATTTACCTACTCGAGGACGAGCAGGAATTAAGCTTGGGGATGCTTGATACATCTCCAACATATCTATAATTTTTTATTATTCCATGCTATTATATTATCTGTTTTGGATGTTTAATGGGCTTTAATATGCTCTTTTATATTATTTTGGGGACTAACCTATTAACCGGAGGCCCAGTGCCAGTTTCTGGTTTTTTTTGCCTATTTTAGAGTTGTGCAGAAAAGGAATACCAAACGGAGTCCAAACGGAATGAAACTTTCGCGATGATCTTTCTTGGACCGAAAGCAAACCAAAAGACTTTGAGTTGAAGTCGGAAACTCCACGAGGCATCCACGAGGCAGGAGGACGCGCCCTGGTGTGGTAGGCGCGCCCCCACCCTCGTGGTCCCCTCGTAGCTCCACCAACGTACTTCTTTCGCCTATATATACTCTTGTACTCTAGAATCATCAGGAGAGCCACGAAACCACTTTTCCACCGCCGCAACCTTCTGTACCCGTGAGATCCCATCTTGGGGCCCTTTCCGGCAATCTGCCGGAGGGGGAATCGATCATGGAGGGTTTCTACGTCAACACCATTGCCTCTCCGATGAAGCATGAGTAGTTTACCACAGACCTTCGGGTCCATAGATATTAGCTAGATGGCTTCTTCTCTCTCTTTGATCCTCAATACAAAGTTCTTCTTGATGTTCTTGGAGATCTATTTGATGTAATACACTTTTGCGGTGTGTTTGCTGAGATCCGATGAATTGTGGATTTATGAACAAGATTATCTATGAATATTATTTTGTTCTTCTCTGAATTCTTATATGCATGATTTAATATCTTTGCAAGTCTCTTCGAAATATCCATTTAGTTTAGCCTACTAGATTGATCTTTGCAATGGGAGAAGTGCTTAGCTTTGGGTTCAATCTTCCGGGTCCTTTCCGGCGATAGTAGGGGCAGCAAGGCACGTATTGTATTGTTACCATCGAGGATAAAAAGATGGAGTTTATATCGTATTGCTTGAGTTTATGCCTCTACATCATGTTATCTTGCTTAATGCATTAATCCGTTCTTATGAACTTAATACTCTAGATGCATGCTGGATAGCGGCCGATGTGTGGAGTAATAGTAGTAGATGCAGAATCATTTTGGTCTACTTGACATGGACGTGATGCCTATGTTCATGATCACTGCCTTAGATGTCTTCATAATTATGCTCTTTTCTATCAATTGCTCGACAGTAATTTGTTCACCCACCCTAATACATGCTATCTTGAGAGAAGCCACTAGTGAAACCTATGGCCCCGGGGTCTCTTTTCCATTATATTAAAGTCTCTTTTCCATTATATTGCATCTCTTTAAATTTCGTTTACTATTTTGCAATCTTTACTTTCCAATCTATACAACAAACATACCAAAAATATTTACTTTACTATCTTTATTAGATCTCACTTTTGCGAGTGACCGTGAAGGGATTGACAACCCCTTTATCACGTTGGTTGCAAGGTTCTTGATTGTTTGTGCAGGTACTAGGTGACTTGTGTGTCGTCTTCTACTGGATTGATACCTTGGTTCTCAAAACTGAGGGAAATACTTACGCTACTTAGCTGCATCACCCTTTCCTCTTCGAGGGAAAAATCAATGCAAGCTCAAGAGGTAGCATAAGTGTGTAAAGAAGTTTGGAAAATTGGGCTGGATTATTTTATTTGCGTTCTTGAGTCTGTGTTTAGGGCTTATAAAATAAGAAAAGTAATTTCAAACATCAGAATGCCATGATTCAACCCCGAACATGAAGCTTATTGTTTTTAGAATTTTAGAAAATACAATTAAAGTCTGCAAAAAGTTGTGGTAAAAATCGATAAAGTTTTCTAGAAGTTTTGACGTGCAGTGCTCAGAAATCGAACCATCACCTCTAGCAAGTAAGGTCCAATGAACACAATCGTATGCTTTCTCAGAATATTTCCCATACAATGGGTTCCTTTTCCCAAATTTACTTTTAGCAATCCTAACATTAGAAATAGCGTGTTTTTGATTAAATCCTGAATTACAAATAGCTGAAAAATCTTTATTGCTATCTCTAGAGGTAATCCACATTGATGTAATGAAAGCGAAGAACCTACAACAATGACAGAACGCCCCGACCCCCGAGTAATCGAATTGAAGTTTGAGGAGGACCATCACGCCCTCTAGCGTGGATTTCATGGGCTAGTTCGTTCAACACTACAATCAAGTACTCCCTCCGTAAAGAAACATAAAAGTGTTTATAGATCACTAAAACAGTGATCTCAATGCTCTTATTTTTTTTCTATAGAGGAAGTACAACCCTTCTGTTGAAAGAAGTAAACAGGGTCTGGCTAATAAGTTTATGTGTAATCGGAGATAAATGAGTGGCAAAGGCAATCGAAGGAAATTTAGCACCTACCTGGCATAAAATAATCGGATCAGCTAGTCATCCTCCCGGCAAGCAGTTGGCGCGCGACAAAGACGGTATTGTCCTTGCCTGCGACAAAGGCAGAAGTGCGCATTGCCTTTTTATGAGACAAGTCACTGCCATTTGCTCCAAACAAACCCTAACCCACTGCAGACTGCACGCTGTTGTGTTCTCGGGCAACCGAGCCGAGGGGCCAGCTCTCCCCCGTTGTCTATATCTACCAGACGCCGAGCCCTTCACTTCTACAGCTCTACCACATCAAACCACGCACACGGCCAGAGTTTATCGAGCATTCGAGCTGTTCGACGAGCCGCCGAAGACTTGGGGGCGGCTACAGGAGTGGAGCGGGCGAGGCAGGGAACTGGACGTGGTGTTGGCGGCGCCACCGGCGGCGGTTCTTGACGTGGGTGGAGTGGCGGTTGGCGGCGGCGGGAGGCGGGGAGTGGCGTGAGGAGGCGGTGTAGCGGGAAACCCTATCTTGGTCTACACCTCCGGTAGCAGGAGCACTGGCAGTGCTTGTTCGTAGAAAGGGCAGATATGAGGAGATCGCAGTTAGGCGTTGCTGTGGAGAGGACCGAGGTTGGCCGCGGCGGGTTTCCCTGGGCGTTCGCTGCCGCGTTGTTTCGCTTCCTCTCCTTCAACTCCGGCGTCGCGCTGTACCAGTCTAAGAGCGACCCGGCCATGGTGGCCTTCATCGCCACCTCCTACGTCCACCTCGTCGTTCTCTTCGGCTGTCTCTGGCTGTACAAGAGAACGGCCGCCGGCTCGACGTGGAGGAACCGGCTGAAGGCGTCGGTGTGGACGCTCACCACGCTACTCACCTTCTCCTTCACCTACATCGCCATGGGCACAGCTCACCTCACGCTCCACGTCGCGCTGCTCGTCTGGGTCATCGCCGCCGCCACCGGGGTCGCCGCTTTCTCCACCTTCTTCGAGCAGGGAAGGTAATGCATGCCACCGTTACTTCTCTTCCGTAAATGCAAGCATTGATCACTTCGAAGCACTGCACTTCTCGCCGCCGTAGCCGACCGAGCTCGGCGTCCAAACACTGCCGTGCCGCCTGCAGTGCCTTCTGGACGAAGTTATACGCACTGACCCTATTGTCTGAGGCAAATTAGCAATAAGAGAAGATAAATAGTAGATGCCCTAAAGTAAAGCATGCACACTTTATTCACAAAGGCATCACATCAAGCTAGGCACCACTACCAATATCGATCTATTACTAAGTATCAGTATAAACTAAGGCGGTACTTCTTTTTGTCTGCTGCTCTCTTCTTACACAGGGTGAACAACCCACCGGACGTGCTGCCGCCGGTATAGCTGACAAGATCCAGATCAATGCTTGCCTATGCATTTGCGATTCCAATGCATATGGAGCCACTATCGTACAGTAACTCGTCTTGTAGATTAATCCCGACAAATAAATTGTACCAGTAGTCTTGACTCCAGAAGGGAGCGTTTACGACGTCTTCATAAGCCGGTTTATTACCTCCTGGTGTAAATTGATCTACCTACGAATCACTCCGGCCGTGTCGATACATAGATAGATGCTTGGTCTCCGTAGGAGCGACCCTTTGTCTCTGTTTAGGCCTGCACCAAGTAGAGTGCATTGGCCATTTGGCCTGTATGTACAGTGATTATGTATAGAACAGTCGTCATGTAACAGAAAAGAAAAGAGAGGAGAAAGATAAACTTTCCCTGTGAGATTCCCGTGTACCTATACTATAATTCACTGCTGTTTGGCTGGTGTTGTGCGCCTGTTTGGCTGGTGTTGTGGCGCACGGCCAGTTTTCTTGGTGCATGATGCAGCCCTAATCATTCGATGAAAAGAAACTAAGCTGCTGGTAGGGCAAGTTTATGTCATACAGAGGCCGACTAATTCTCATTAATTTGGTACTCATGAGTATGTCTATGTTTCTCTTGTCTTTTTTTGAGGTACCAGTTGGAGTTTGGAAAAGGCTAGATTTCTATCGATCGCGCTTCTTCTGGCAGAGCGATGAGTTAAAACGAAGGTACATACTCGCTAAATGGGATATCATATGTAGGCCAAAAGACCAAGGGGGTCTCAGCATTGAAAATTTAGAGGTGAAGAACAAATGTCTTCTCAGCAAGTGATTGTATAAGCTATCTATAGAGACCGATCAGTTGTGCTGGATGTTCACCTATCTCAACAGCCCGATCAGTTGCGCTGAAAACTAACTAAGAATGAAGAGTTTTCGGTTAAATTCATGTATTTGGATATTATCAACACGGGCTCTATACCTCGATCGAAATGTGTTTGGAAAGTCAAAGTGCCTTTAAAAATTAAAGTGTTTATTTGGTTTATCCATAAACAAGTCATTCTAACTAAGGAAAATTTGACAAAGCGCAATTGGACAGGATCTACAAGATGTAGCTTCTGTGATCATGATGAATCCATCAAACAACTCTTTCTTGACTGCCCATTGGCAAAAAAAATGTGGCGGTCTGTCCACATAGCATTTAATATTACTCCTCCGAATACTATCAACACATTATTTGGGACGTGATTAAGTGGGATAGATTCAGAAACAGCGAGACATGTCCATGTAGGAGTATGTGCTTTATTATGTGCAGTTTGAAATTGCAGGAACGATTTGGTTTTTAACAGAACAATAAATATTCATTTCTTACATGTTATTTTCCGGGCCACTTCACTAATCCGCATGTGGTCGCTACTCACTCCGACGGATGCCAGGGAGCGTATGGTTACTGGGTCTATCCAGTGGGAGACGGTAGCACGAGCTATCTTCAACCGGTTTGGATGACGGTCATGTAATAGGATATGTGTTTAGTTTCCTATCTTTTTTTTTGCCTGCCGGTTGTAGCTATCCTGTTCTTTTTGTCTTTGCTCTATGTGAGCTTTCCTTTCCTTTTGATTAGACTTTGTTGAACCTTTTGATTATCAATAATATGGTTGTATGCATCGTTCTGATGCAGAGGCCGGGGGATAAACTCCTTTTCGAAAAAAATCCGCTATGGCTATCTTGCTAGTAGTAATGCACTACTTTGGACGGAGGTCTGATCATTCTCTCTTTGTCCCTAGTGTATGGGGGCCTAATCATACTATGGCGATGTGGGGTCCTATATATCCTCCTAAGGAAACACAGGCCAACAAATTAAATGAAGAATTTTTTCTAGGGTAAAATGAAGAAGTTTCAGTAAGTATCCATAGATAGACACAGAGAGATAGATTAATTCTCTTTCAAGAGAGATATTAAAAGATCCTTTCAAAACAAAAGAGTGAGAGAAATAAAAAAGAGAGAATTTATGTCTTCTCGTTTTTACCTTCCACCCCTGCTAAAATTAAAATGGTTTTTTGGTTGATTGCTCGCAAGAGAATTCTGACAGAGGACG
>NC_057810.1:94169455-94183306 GCF_018294505.1 Triticum aestivum
AGGGGTGAATGTGTGTATGTTGTGGACTAGATGAGAATATCGACCACTTGTTCTTTCAATGTTCTGCCGCCGGGCTGATCTGGAGCCTGGTGAAGTATGCTTTAGATTTGAGATCAACCCCAAATAGTTTGGGGGGATGTTTAAATGTTTGGCTGAAAACATTTCAGAAAACTGACAAAAGACTTATGTTGGTTGGAATTCCTGCTATGTTTTGGTCTATATGAAATGTAGAAATTATTTTATTTTCAGGGCAAAAAATGATTCCATGATTCTTGTGGGACTGATGTGTAATTGGATTGTGGATTGGTTTGTTTTGCATGTAAAAAAACCCAGAACAAAAGCTTCTGACGTCGGGGGCAAAACTAGTCCAGCAGGTGGCAAGTGAAGTTTACCGTGCGCCATAGGGATGGAGACCCGGGATGCAAAGGTTGGGTAATTGAGAGATGATGCGTGCTCCTGATGTCCTTTCCTCTGCCCTCCAGACTCTGTCCAAGATGGCGATGTTGCTGGCTACTTGTATCTGTCTATTTTGTATCCCGCTGCGTTTTTATGTCTCTTATAGCTCTTCGAATTTTGTTGGTACTTATTGCGTGTTGCATCCCGACCGGTTGGAAGTTGTTACCGTCTGAACTTGCTAGAACTTGCTCAACGTTTCGTTAATGAAATCGGAGGGGACCCACTTTTGCTAAAAAAACATCATCTCCTTTTTTTTAGACAAAAAAAAACATCATCTCCTAATGTAATATTGTAAGCTGTCCAGGTCGTCACGTCGAGGTTGGGCCATTGTTGGATTCAAACTTGCGGTTCTGTTCTGCGGAAGCAAGCCAGGAAGCTTCCTACACGAGGCAAGGGCGCGACAAACATTAAAAGCTCACTCCTGTAGCTTGCATGCACATGCACATGCACTGCCCGTTCGGCCCATCGGTTTGATTATCATATCTCCTGCCAAATAATTTGCTTACTTTCTGCAGTCCACATTCTTGAGTGCGTTGCGCGAAGAGAAGGTACGGACGGGCTAATCATTCTGCTTGCAAGCCATGAGCCCATGACTGTCAGTTTCGGTGAGAAAACGCGGCCTTTTAGCGCTCACGCCCTCGAACAGAACAGAAGCACTTGACCAAGGTCAAGTACCGCCCTTTTTCCAGCACATGCATGCAAACTGGAGTACCGAAGGAGAGGCAGTGAGGCATCGAATTTTTTTCGCTACGTCTTCCACAAACATCATTTCATAATGAAATTTTACAAAAAAAAAAGGGGCAACCTGGTGCATGTAGCTCCCGCTTGCGCAGGGTCCAGGGAAGGGTCCGACCACTTTGGGTCTATAGTACGCAGCCTTTTCCTACATTTCTGTAAGAGGCTGTTTCCAGGACTTGAACCCATGACCTCATGGTCATCATAATGAAATTTTACAAACTATCAAAATATTTATCAATGTTGCACACAAAAAATTTCAGATTATTTTGAATGTTTTTTTTAAATTTTTTTATAGCACTTTCGGATGGAATTCACAAACATTGGAGGTCGAAGCCATACCTAGCCTAGAGAAGGTCTGCCCCTGGACCTTGGTGGCCTGGCGAGAGGGAATATATGTGACACATGACTAGCGCCCGTCCACATGCGCTGGAGAAATATGGGGTGGCTAGCTACCTCCGTGGGCTTCATGCAGTCATCGGCTATAAAGAAATGTACACCCTATATAGAACCCTGAAAAGGACATGAGTTTAACCAAATAACGTTAATTTGAAAGTTAAACTAATGGAACAAACGCTCACACCACGATCAGCCGGTTCATGTACTAAATAATACTCCCTCCGTCCGGAAATACTCGTCGGAGGAATGGATGTATCTAGATGTATTTTAGTTCTAGATACATTCATTTTTAGACACTTCTTTGACAAGTATTTTTAGACTGAGGGAGTAAATATATATTGCTCCTGTTGGTCGTGTTAGAGGTAATATAGTAGTATTACTGGATGTTTGGAACCAACCATTGATTCTTTGTTTAGCACTCTAGGTGTGTAACAAAGCTAGCTAGCTGGTTCATTTCTGGAGTTCAATCCCATCTTGGATCTTACTGTACCGACGAATATTTGAAGACGACAACGTTCGGCAATTTGCACGCAGTTGGTTTCATCGCCAATACAAAGTTGTCTATTTGATGAGGACATCAATATCATTGTTACACCCACAGCCTCTACTGCTACATATATTGGACCAATTACTAGATCTCGCGCACGCCAATTAAATTATCAGGTACTTTCGTTTCTTAGTAATGATTCTAATGTTCATGAGAATATGATGCTGCCTAAATTGGATACATTTGTTTTGCTTACAAATGAAGGGCCTAGCTTGGAGAAGGATGAACATTGGAGCAAGAACAAGCATGGAGATGATGGCATACGCAATGGGAACAAGAACAGAGTTACAAGTGATGATTTCAGGACTTTGAAGCCACCATAATGAGTGCATGAAGCCTTGGACGAAATATACAAAATGCAACTTCATAAATTTCGTCCAGAGGCTATTCTAGGTGCTGCATCACCTTATTATTGGGCCAGGCCCATGTAATTTCGAAATACATAAGTATAGCATATTTTTAGAGTCCGTATGTGTGGGGAAACAAGAGATAGGGTTAGTTTCGGACCCCTCCATCAAGGGCCACGAAATTCATCCCCTCTTCCTCCATATATACAGCCTTTATGGCACCGTTTAGACTTTGGGTTTTGTTTAGATTAAAAGTTCGCCATAGTTGCAACTTCGCGTACTTCGTTTGTGTTCAACGACCAGACAAAGGCGTCACAGAACCCCACCTTATTAATAAAGCTTTCCTCTGTTATTCGCAATATCCAGATTGCAATCTTAGTTTCTTGCTTGTTTTTCGTTTGCTTGCAGGAAACAGACCCTCGTGGTGAGATTGATCGTGCTCCGGCGTGGTCAATAACATCTTGGAGTTGGTTTAGCGATTGCTAAGGCGCGACGTCCTCGCACGTTCATAGTCGGATCGTCAAAGTCGACTTCCACCAAAACGATAGTCACCATCTCATCGAAAGACGGGACACCTTTGCCTCTATCAAGTGGTATCAGATTTTCAGGTTGCTCGGTGAGATTTTACAGTTTTTCGTAGTTTAGATCGAGTCTGTTCTTCATACCTACAGTCCACGAAAAAGCCACACGAAAAAATGAGGGTTAGCTCATCATATCTGAACCAGCCTGAGCCATTGCATAGTCTTTTCAGTATTTCGCTTTGTTGAATTTTCGGTTGCATCGTCGTGTCTAGTTGTTGGCCTTAGCATCTAGTCCTTTAGAGTTTCGAGTTTTATTCACGGGTATTCACGCCGGCGCCGCACCATCATCATCTGCTGCCATATACCACCACCACACCAGATACATCGTCCCTGCCATCTACCATCACCGCTTATCAGCCACCGCTCCGAGTCCATATACCAACATCGATCCGAGTCCATATACCACCCTCGACCCACATCCTTATACCACCACCCCTCCGAGTCCATCTCATATTAGGTTATCTTTCGAGATCCATCTATTTCCAGATTTGTGTTTTCCTTGTCTGAGTAGGTTTCGGATTCTAGCAATCTTTTGCCGTCCGTAGAAGAGGTTGGTTTCCAAAAAAAAGAGTCCGGAAACCACCCACCGTTTAGGCCCAAAATTTTCCAAAAACGCACTTGACAAAAAAAATTCTGGCTATCCTATTTTTAGGTGTTTCCAAGCGTATTGAGATAGTCGCCGTTATAGAAAGTTTTTTTGACCCGTTTCCAGTTTTTGGGTCCGGGCAGTGGAGAATTCGTCAAAAAAAATTCGTGTCTATCCTGTTATCTTGACTTGGGAAGAGTTTTGAGACACTCGCTATTATAGTGATTTTCGGCAAAAAAAAAGAGGAACGCAAAAAAAAAGCGAAAAAAATTCAGGGTGTGCTTCTCCCTTGTTTCCGTGCAGCGTTGTGATTTTGTTAGTGTTCTAGGCTCGCGTCTCTAGTACAGTCTAGCCTAGGACCAGCATAGTACCATCGTTGAGCGTTTATTCAACTTTGCATCTCTGAATTGATTATTGCTGATCATTTTTGCTACCATATCATAAGCCTTCCCAGCTCCACATATATCTACGTCGTGCGTTTGACTCTCCCTGGCCATCGGTCTATCCAAGCATTGAGAGTTTTGACTACAACGGTTGCCGATTACCACCTGCTGCTGGGTAAGAACTGGTAAGAATTTGAGATTTGCTTTACGGGTTTGTGATACACCACCACCACTTCCTAGTAGTCTATAGGATCATATTCTTGTGTTTTTCTATTTGCTGCTAACCATGGTAGGATCACAAGCCGATGAGACTGATTGGGAGAACCTGACAAACAAATAACTACATGATAAATTTCAGCAAATGATGAGTGGACAGGTGCAAGATGTGCTAAACAGATTTGAAGAGGCCAGGGAGAAGATAGATGGCATTAAGAAGACGTTCGAAACAAAGCTTGATAACAAGTTTAATGAATTGCTCGCGCGTTTTCCACAACCACCGCCGACTGCACCTATCGCACCTCTGCAACGACAACAACAACATCCCCTTCCGAATCAGTATGGATGAGTGAAGCCATTCCTCTTGAGGATGGCCAAACTTCTGGTGTTGCTGTACCTGTTGTTGATGCTTCTTTGGCTCCTGCTACTGCTGCTGGTGGTACCCAGGAGGATGATGAGTATGCGGGCGATTATGAGGATGAGGTTGATCAAAATCAGAACTACGTGCAGCCACCAGCACCACCACCAGCAGGTCGACCTCAGGTATATAATCGCAATGGTAAGCCTACACCACCACCTCAGGTACGAGATCATGACCATGTTCCTAAACTAAAATTGGATATTCCACCATTTGAGGGTAGATATGTTCCTGATATATATCTTACTTGGGAGTTAGAAACTGAACAACGTTTTACATGTTTACAATATCCCGAGGAGAGACGGTTTACTGCTGTTGTTTGTGCTTTCACTAGTTTTGCATGTGTATGGTGGTCTGAACATTGTAGATTATATCCTATTCCAGCTACTTGGGCTGCTTTGAAAACTGCTATGCGTACTCGTTGGGTTCCACCATATTATCAACGTGAATTGCTTAAAAAATTACAGCGTTTAAGACAAGGAAAAAATTCTGTAGAAGAATATTATCAGGAATTACAAACTAGCATGATTAGATGTGCTATTGTTGAGGAGAATGAAGCTATGCTTTCACGTTTTATGGGTGGATTAAATAGAGAGATTCAGACTATTCTAGAGTATAAGGAGTATACTAATATCACTCGTTTATTCCATCTTGCTTGTAAAGCTGAACGTGAAGTGCAGGATCGACAAGCATTGGCGCGAACTAACTTTTCTGCAGGTCGACCTTCATCATGGACACCGCGTGCATCTTCTACTTCCACTGCTCCAGCACCTCCATCCGGTGCCACCTCCAACTGTGATACAAGAAAGCAGGCACAACCACCACTATCTACCAAGAGCGCATTTGCCGGGCCTGCACAGAGCTCTTCTTCTTCCATGGCATCAACTGGGCACAAAAGTGATACTATTTGTCGTTGTTGTAAGGGAAGAGGTCATTATGAAAGAGAATGCAAATCTCAGCATGTGATGATTGCTACTGAGGATGGTGGGTATGAGTCCGCTAGTGACTATGATGAGGAGACTTTGGCTCTTATTACACGTGAAGAACACGGTGGAGATGATTCTGATCATGAGACGCAATACATGGCTCTGGAAGACACTGACATGTATGAATGTTTAGTTGCTCAACGTGTTTTGAGTGTGCAGGTCACACAAGCTGAGCAAAATCAGATGCATAATTAGTTCCATATGAAGGGAGTTGTGAAGGAACGTTCCGTGCGCGTCATCATAGATGGAGGGAGCTGCAACAACTTGGCGAGCATGGAGATGGTGGAGAAGCTATCTCTCACCACCAGACCACATCCACATCCTTACTACATCCAATGGTTCAACAACAGCGGCAAGGTTAAGGTAACACGTACTGTTCGTGTGTATTTTAGTATCTATACATATGCTGATTATGTTGATTGTGATGTGGTACATATGCAAGCATGTTCCTTGTTACTTGGTCGATCATTGCAATTTGATAAAAATTATGTACACCATGGTAGAAAGAATCAGTATACTCTTGTTCATAAGGATAAAAATATTACTTTCCTTCCTATGACTCCTGATTCCATTTTGAAGGATGATATTAATAGAGCTAATAAAGCAAAACAGGAGAAAAATAAGAGTGAAAATCAGATTGTGGCAAAAGATTTTGAGCAACAAATGAAGCCTAATAATAAACCATCTAGTGTTGCTTCTGAAATTAAATTGAAAAGTGCATGTTTATTTGCCACCAAATCTGATATTGATGAGCTAGATTTCAACAAATCTGTTTGCTATGCTTTTGTGTGCAAAGAGGCATTATTTTCATTCGAGGACGTGCCTTCCTCTTTGCCTCCTGCTGTCACTAACATTTTGCAGGAGTTCGCTGACGTCTTTCCACAAGACGTGCCACCGGGATTACCGCCTATTCGAGGGATTGAGCATCAGATTGACTTAATTCCCGGTGCTTCACTGCCAAACTGTGCGCCATATCGTACCAATCCAGAGGAGACGAAGGAGATTATGCATCAAGTACAGGAGCTTCTCGACAAAGGGTATATACGCGAATCCCTTAGTCCTTGTGCTGTTCCTACTATTCTAGTGCCGAAAAAGGATAGTACATCGCGTATGTGTGTTGATTGTAGAGGCATTAATAATATTACTATTCGCTATCGTCATCCTATTCCTAGGCTAGATGATATGCTTGATGAATTGAGTGGCTCTATAATATTCTCCAAAGTTGATTTGCATAGTGGATACCATCAAATTCGTATGAAATTGGGGGATGAATGGAAAACAACATTTAAAACTAAATTTGGATTATATGAGTGGTTAGTCATACCTTTTGGGTTAACTAATGCACCTAGTACTTTCATGAGATTAATGAACGAAGTTTTACGTGCTTTCATTGGACGATCTGTGGTAGTTTACTTTGATGACATATTGATTTATAGCAGATCTTTGGAGGAACATTTGGAACACTTACGTGCTATTTTTATTGCTCTACGTGATGCACGTTTGTTTGATAACCTTGGGAAGTGCACCTTTTGCACCGACCGAGTGTCTTTTCTTGGCTATGTTGTTACTCCAGAGGGAATTGAAGTTGATAAAGCCAAGATTGAAGCTAGTGAGAGTTGGCCGCAGCCCAAAATGGTCACACAAGTGAGGAGTTTTCTTGGCCTCGCTGGATTCTATAGACATTTTGTGAGAGATTTTAGCACCATTGTTGCACCTCTCAATGAGCTTACAAAGAAGGATGTGCCTTTTGTTTGGGGTACCGCATAGGAAGAAGCCTTCACGGTGTTGAAAGATAAGTTGACACATGCTCCTTTGCTCCACTTCCTGATTTTAATCAGACATTTGTGCTTGAATGTGATGCTAGTGGAATTGGATTAGGAGGTGTGTTATTACAAGATGGCAAACCTGTTGCATACTTTTCTGAAAAATTGAGTGGGCCTAGTCTGAATTATTCTACTTATGATAAAGAATTATATGCTCTTGTTCGGACTTTAGAAACATGGCAACATTATTTATGGCCCAAAGAATTTGTTATACATTCTGATCATGAATCTTTGAAACATATTAAAAGTCAAGCTAAACTGAATTGTAGACATGCTAAATGGGTTGAATTCATTGAGACTTCCCCTTATGTCATTAAACACAAGAAGGGTAAATAAAATGTTATTGCTGATGCATTGTCTCATCGCTATACTATGCTTTCACAACTTGACTTCAAAATATTTGGTTTGGAGACCATCAAAGATCAATATGTGCATGATGCTGATTTTAAAGATGTATTGCAGAATTGTAAAGAAGGAAGAACATGGAACAAGTTCGTCATTAATGATGGATTTGTGTTCCGTGCTAACAAGCTATGCATTCCAGCTAGCTCCGTTCGTCTTTTGTTGTTGCAGGAGGCGCATGGAGGAGCACTAATGGGACACTTTGGCGTGAAGAAGACGGAGGACGTACTTGCTACACATTTCTTTTGCCCAAAGATGAGACGGAATGTTGAGCGCTTTGTTGCTCGCTGCACTACATGTCAAAAAGCTAAGTCGCGACTCAATCCTCATGGTTTATATATGCCTTTGCCTGTACCTAGTGTTCTTTGAGAGGATATATCTATGGACTTTGTTTTAGGCTTACCTTGAACAAAGAAGGAGATGGATAGCATATTTGTTGTCGTGGATAGATTCTCAAAAATGGCACACTTTATACCATGTCATAAAAGAGATGATGTTGTTAATGTTGCTGATTTGTTCTTTCGTAAAATTATTCGCTTGCATGGTGTACCAAATACTATTGTTTCAGATTGTAATACTAAATTTCTTCGCCACTTTTGGAGATGTTTATGGGCTAAATTGGGGACTAGACTGCTTTTTAGTACTACTTGTCACCCCCAAACTGATGGACAAACTGAAGTAGTCAATAGAACAGTGTCTACTATGCTTAGGGCTGTTTTGAAGAATAATAAGAAAATGTGGGAAGAATGCTTGCCTCATATTGAATTTGCTTATAATCGTTCATTGCATTCTACTACTAAGATGTGCCCTTTTGAAATTGTGTATGGTTTCCTACCTCGTGCACCTATTGATTTGTTGCCTCTTCCATCTTTGAAGAAGGTTAATTTTGATGCTAAACAACCTGTTGAATTGATTTTAAACATGCATGAGTTAACTAAGGAAAACATTGAGCGTATGAATGCTAAATATAAACTTGCTGGAGATAAGGGTAGAAAACATGTTGTGTTTGCACCTGGAGATCTTGTTTGGTTACATTTGCATAAGGACAGATTTCCTGATTTGCGCAAATCAAAGTTAATGCCACGTGCTGATGGTCCTTTTAAGGTGCTGGAGAAAATAAATGATAATGCATATAAACTTGAGCTGTCTGCAGATTTGGGGATTAGTCCCACTTTTAACATTGCAGATTTGAAGCTTTATTTGGGCGAGGAAGATGAGCTTCCATCGAGGACGACTTCATTTCAAAAAGGGGGGATGATGAGGACATCAATACCATTGTTACACCCACAGCCCCTACTGCTACATATATTGTACCAATTACTAGAGCTCGCGCACGCCAATTAAATTATCATGTACTTCCGTTTCTTGGTAATGATTCTAATGTTCATGATAATATGATGCTGCCTAAATTGGATACATTTGTTTTGCTTACAAATGAAGGGCCTAGCTTGGAGAATGATGAACATTGGATCAAGAACAAGCATGGAGATGATGGCATGCGCAAGGGGAACAAGAACGTAGTTACAAGTGATGATTTCAGGACTTTGAAGCCACCATAATGAGTGCATGAAGCCTCAGACAAAATATACAAGATGCCACTTCATAAATTTCGTCCAGAGGCTATTCTTGGTGTTGCGTCACCGTATTATTGGGCCAGGCCCATGTAATTTCGAAATACATAAGTATAGGCTATTTTTAGAGTCCGTATGTGTGGGGAAACAAGAGATAGGGTTAGTTTTGGACCCCTCCATCAAGGGCCACGAAATTCATCCCCTCTTCCTCCATATATACAGCCCTTAGGTCACCGTTTAAACTTTGGGTTTTGTTTAGATTAAAAGTTCGCCATAGCTGCAACTTCGTGTACTTCGTTTGTGGTCAACGACCAGACAAAGGCGTCACAGAACCCCACCTTCATTAATAAAGTTTTCCTCTATTATTCGCAATATCCAGATTGCAATCTTAGCTTCTTGCTTGTTCTTCGTTTGCTTGTAGGAAACAGACCCTCGTGGTCAGGTTGATCGTGCTCCGACGTGGTCAATAACCTCTTGGAGTTGGTTTAGTGATTGCTAAGGCGCGACGTCCTCGCACGTTCGTAGTCGGATTGTCAAAGTCGACTTCCAACAAAACGATAGCCACCATATCATCGAAACATGGGACACCTTTGCCTCAATCACTGTTCAGTTGCAAAACGGCGTCCACATGGTGTAGTGTCAATGTTTGAGACTTGAGAGGAAACAAGGAAGAAGCTTCCTGCTCGAGACCGATCAAGGAGAGACAAAACTCTCTCGCTTGGCCTACCTGCCTGAAAAAGGTGTGACCACCGTGCACCAGTGGTGCTTCCCTTACTTCCCATGCAGGCATGCAGCAACCATAAACTAAGTTCTCCCTTGGTTTACTGGAAATTTATAGGAATTTCAAATGATAGAAATTTTGTAGAATTTCGTAGAAACAATTAGAACTTTAATTATTTTAGAATGGTGAGATTATAGCGATGGCCCGGTTGAATGTCCTGGCGAGGAACTAGTGCAACCCACCAAACTCGACCAGCCTAAAGTACTGTCCAAAATTAGAGTTCTATCACGAGGAATGAGTGTTTACTGTAAATTGATCAATCTTGTAGTACGGTATATTGTTTGAGCATGTATAAACCTCAGTTGTACTCACTCCGTAGAGAAATATAAAAGCGTTTGGACCACTACTTCAGTGATTCAAACGCTCTTATATTTTTTTCACTAGTAGAAAAAGGACCTATAGTCCCGGTTCGTAAGGGCCATTAGTCCCGGTTTTTGAACCGGGACTAAAGTGTCGGTACTAATGCCCTATACCTATAGTCCCGGTTCTTGCATAAACCGGGACAGATTGGCCTCCACGTGGCCGGTGCGGCGAGCCCAGGCAGGAGGCCCTTTGGTCCCAGTTGGTGGCACCAACCGGAACCAAAAGGCATCCACGCGTCAGCATTTCAGGGGCTGGGGTTTTTGTTTTTTTTGAAGGGTGGGGGGGTGGGGGTTAATTTAGGTGTTTCATGTATTGTGTTAGCTAGCTAGCTAATTAATAGAGAGAAGTGTCCTCTCTTGTGTCCGTGCTTGGTCGACGCTACGTACTGTACATAGAGAGGCCCTCGACACGCTAGCTAGTAAGAAAATGAAGGAAACCATTAAGTACAGAAGTTCGTCATGCATACCGAGAGAAGTGATCGATCGACCTCTCCTTCTCCGAGAGATTGGTCGAACAACAAGTTTTCGTATTATCTATCCAACGCTATTGGCTACATACATATATACAATATGTAAGATCTCTTACAATCCCCTAGCATTTGAAATCAACTTCCACATGGTATTCTCCGGCTTTATTGATGACGTGGTCAAGAAAAAATCCCGCCAATTCCTCTTGAATTGCTTTCATGCGATCTTGTGGTAGGAGTTCAGTCCGCATCTGCCACGTCTAATTTGAAGAAGGGGGTTAATACATATATATATGAATGAAACTCAACAGAAATGATGGTGTAATAAAATGAAATTGTGAATATTATTGCTTACGCACTTCATATTGTCTTTTAGAGTAGCCCCGCTTATTTTTCAAAGTCGCGTTGTAGATGAACTCACACATGTAGTATCCACAGAAATCATTCCCAGGTTCCTGCCACAAGCACTTTACGAGAAATAGAGGTCAATCAAACTGATAATGAAGCATTATAAATGGCATTGATGGAAGTATAGCTATAGAATCAACGGTAGATGTGCGCAACTAGCTAGCTAGTAGTACTTACTTTCGGTTATGTAGATTGCAGCTCCTTCGACAGTCTCGGAGCTTCTGCGATGAACTGTTTCCAAACCCTGCAAGACAAAGAAAATAATTATTATTACTTGAGACAACAGGAAATGAACAAAAAGTTGCCGATATGGTGCCATAATGATCGATTGAACTTACTTGTTGAGCATTTTAGTCATGTCCGCATAGGTTTCGGAATCTTTTCGTCTCGAGTCTAAGACGGTTACTAGTCCCCACTCAAGTTTAATCTCCAAAAGAACATAGTGGAAGCTAGGCACGCATGCATAACTCATCAATTACATTACTATAACCTCGCTCGAGTAATAAGGGAAACCGAATATGCACACGACAATAACACTCACTCAAAGTTGTAAGGAAAGAGTATTAAATCTTTGTTTTGATTTTTGATCAATGATTATAGCAAGTTGTCCTCGGCCTCTTCGGCCTTCTTATTAACCTGAAATTCATCTATGATATTAGTGTTAATGAACCCAATATCATACATTTCTTGTTTTTTGCACTCGACGATCTTCAATCAGTATAATATAGTGAGGATAATTAATATAAATACATGCAATGAAAGAGCCGAGCTATATATAGAGACTTAATGACAGAAATAGTACTTACAAACAGTAGCAAAAGACCGTTAATTTATCGAGGGCCTTTTGATTGAAGAACTCGAAGAACTCCTTAAATGGAACAGGCAACAGATCAGTTACAACGAGGTTGTGCTCCTCTTTAATTCTCAGATACAAAGTATTCGTCCCCCCAGACTCTCTGCAGGTTTTCATGTACCAATTATGGAATCTTTGCATCATCGTTGTTAGAGATTTTTCATCTTTGACGAGAGGCTTCCCGTACTCGTATCTGTGTTCGTTCACCTCCAAGAAATCAAAATGTACATCGTCAGGCAGGTAATCTCTAAGATTGTTATAACTGGGCACCGTCCCCGGAGCATTAGCGACGATGTCGCTAGACACATTGAGCGGGGGGCACGATTGCTTTGCTTGTTCGCCGAGCTGGGCAATTTTTTCCTAGCTGCTCGTTCTATTAACCTTTGATCACTGACAGTACTTCCTGGCCGCTCCGCTTGAAGATATGCTTGTTCAGTAATGCGCTCATAGTTGGTTCTCGGCGGAGACTTTGGTGGTTTCCTCGGGGCATCGATAGTGTGCTTTGCTTTCACCGGATCTACCTTCTCCTCCGGAGGTGGATGTCTCTTTGCTTTCAACCCTTCAAAGAAGTCCTTCACTTCGGTCCGCACGATCTTTGTGTTTTCCTCCTCGGTCCTCTCGTACGACAACTTCTCTAGAGGCTTGAGAGATGGATCGTATCTGTATTGCCTCCCGCCTCTGGCTGTACTGCTAGACGCCGGAGCAGATGGAGCAGCTGCGGCTGTCTTCTTTCGTGCTTGGTTACGAGGCGGAGGAGAAGGACTATGACACGCCAGTGCAGCCGGGGCGGCGGCGGGTCTCTTCTGGCCTTGCTGGCAAGGCAGAGAAGGAGGAGGCAGCTGGCTGCTCGGGCGCGCTAGCGTAGGCGGAGAAGGAGGCGGAGTGCCGCCACGCGCCGGAGAAGGAGGCCGAGTGCCCTGATCACTCGCTGGAGGTGGTGGAGGAGGAGGCGGAGTGCCCCGACTCGCCGGAGGAGGAGGAGGAGGCGGAGGCATCCAGTTCGGAAGGTTGATGACACTAGAAAAAAAGACACATCCGTGACATTTTGTGCCAAACGAAAAAAAATTATGTCATACATATGACACTTCTATGATGATAATTGTGACAAAACCCGGTATCATCATAGATGTGGTGGGCTCCTACTTCTATGACAAAAAATCATGACAGAAAATGGGCTTTTCGTCCTGGGCGGGTTGGAGACGCAGCTGCATGACATTCTTTGGGCCGTCCATGACGGAAAAAACTATGGTAGAAGCGAGGGGGAGGAAAATTTTGGGGAGTGGCCGGTTACGGTGGGAGGTCGGGGGCCGAGCGATGCGCGTTTCTCTCGTACACGTACACACGTGTGTGCGAGGCGTTGGCTCTAACTGAACCCGAGCGAGGCGTTGGGCTCTAACTGAACCTGAGCGATTGCATTGCAGGCTACGCATTACTGAACCCGAGCGATCGATCGATGGCTGTTAACTGAACCTGATGGAGCGATTGCTTCGCTACTGCTGATAACTGAAGCCGATCGATTGGATGAACAGT
>NC_057810.1:94183585-94205001 GCF_018294505.1 Triticum aestivum
CAGGACCCCCATGGTGTGGAGGGCTGGATGAACAGTAGATGGTGGAGGGGTGGCCGTGGAGGGGTGGTTGAACAGGACCCCGTGGTGTGGAGGGCTGGATGAACAATAGATGGTGGAGGGCTAGATGAACAATAGACGGTGGAGGGGTGGTTGAACAGTAGCCGGTCGAGTAGTGCGCGGTGGAGGCTGGATGAACAGGAGCCCGTGAAGGCTGGAGGAGGTCGACAGTAGCCCGTGGAGGCTGGAGGAGGTTAACGGTGGAGATGAACAGTATCCCATAGAGTCCCGTTTTGCGGTACGCCACACCCCTCCCAATGAACAGGACCACCGTTTCGACCGTAGGAGGTCCGTTTCGTCCGTTTTGCGGTACGCCACACCCCTCCCAATCAATAGGACCCCGTTTCGACCGTAGGAGGTCTGTTTCCTCCGTTTTGCGGTACGGCACACCCCTGCCGATCAACAGGACCCCCATTTCGACCGTAGGAGGTCCGTTTCCTCTATTTTGCGGTATGCCACACCCCTCCCGATCAACAGGACCCCGTTCTGAATGTAGGAGGTCCGTTTCCTCCGTTCTGCGGTACGCCAGGCCTCGTTTCCATCGCCTGTTCCGTCCAAGCCCTCCCGATGAACACGACCATGCATTCCGTTCCGACCCAGCCGGTTGGCTCCCACGCATTTCGTTGCCTCCCGATGAACATGACGCATTCCGTTGCCTCCCCATGAACACGACGCATTCCGTTGCCTCCCCATGAACACAAGGACGACGTTGTTTCTCTGTTTCGACCCAGCCATGTACACGAGCCCTCGCCGTACGTATGCGCGAGTAGGCGTTCGAGACCCCGCCCGTATGTACACATACGTGGCCGTATTCTCTTTCTTGCACCCTGGTCGTTGTACGTATGTGTACATGTTGTTGGGTAATGTAGTAATTTCAAAAAAATTCCTACATACACGCAAGATCATGGTGATGCATAGCAACGAGAGGGAAGAGTAATGTCCACGTACCCACGTAGACCGTAAGCAGAAGCGTTATGACAACGCGGTTGATGTAGTCGTACGTCTTCACGATTCGACCGATCCAAGTACCGAACGTACGGCACCTCCGAGTTCAGCACATGTTCAGCTCGATGACGATCCCCGGACTCTGATCCAGCAAAGTGTCGGGGATGAGTTCCGTCAGCACGATGGCGTGGTGACGATGATGATGTTCTGTCGGTGCAGGGCTTCGCCTAAACTCCGCGACGATATGACCGAGGTGGAATATGGTGGAGGGGGGCACCGCACACGGCTAAGGAACGATCACGTAGATCAACTTGTGTGTTCTAGGGTGCCCCCTGCCCCCGTATATAAAGGAGGGAGGGGGAGGTGCGGCCGGCCCCCAAGGGGTGCGCCTGGAGGAGTCCTACTCCCACCGTGAGTAGGACTCCCCCCTCTTGCCTTGGTGGAGAAGGAAAGAGGGAGGGGAAAGAGGAAAGGGGGGCGCCGCCCCCCCTCCTTGTCCTATTCGGACTAGGGGGAGGGGGCGCGCGGCCTACCCTGGCCTTCCCTCCTCTTCTCCCTCATGGCCCATGTAGGCCCAATAACCACCGGGGGGTTCCGGTAACCCCCCGGTACTCCGGAAAAAACCCTGTTTCTCCCGGAACGTTTCCGATATCCAAATATAGGATTCCAATATATCAATCTTTATGTCTCGACCATTTTGAGACTCCTCGTCATGTCCTGGATCACATTCGGGACTCCGAACAACCTCGGTACATCAAAATATATAAACTCATAATAAAACTGTCATCGTAACATTAAGCGTGCGGACCCTACGGGTTCGAGAACTATGTAGACATGACCTAGAACTATTCTCGGTCAATAACCAATAGCGGAACCTGGATGCTGATATTGGCTCCTACATATTCTATGAAGATCTTTATCGGTCAAACCGCATAACAACATACGTTGTTCCCTTTGTCATCGGCATGTTACTTGCCCGAGATTCGATCGTCGGTATCTAATACCTAGTTCAATCTCATTACCGGCAAGTCTCTTTACTCGTTACGTAATGCATCATTCTGTAACTAACTCATTAGCTACATTGCTTGCTAGGCTTATAGTGATGTGCACTATCGAGAGGGCCCAGAGATACCTCTACGACAATCGGAGTGACAAAACCTAATCTCGAAATACGCCAACCCAACATGTACCTTTGGAGACACCTGTAGTACTCCTTTATAATCACCCAGTTACGTTGTGATGTTTGGTAGCACCCAAAGTGTTCCTCCGGTAAACGGGAGTTGCATAATCTCATAGTTACAGGAACATGTATAAGTCATGAAGAAAGCAATAACAATATACTAAACAATCAAGTGCTAGGCTAACGGAATGGGTCATGTCAATCACATCATTCTTCTAATGATGTGATTCCATTAACCAAATGACAACACATGTCTATGGTTAGGAAACGTAACCATCTTTGATTAATGAGCTAGTCAAGTAGAGGCATACTAGTGACTATATGTTTGTCTATGTATTCACACATGTATCATGTTTCCGGTTAATATAATTCGAGCATGAATAATAAACATTTATCATGATATGAGGAAATAAATAATAACTTTATTATTGCCTCTAGGGAATATTTCCTTCAGTATCCCACTTGCATTAGAGTCAATAATCTAGATTACACAGTAATGATTCTAACACCTGTGGAGTCTTGGTGCTGATCATGTTTTGCTCGTGGAAGAGGCTTAGTCAATGGGTCTGCAACATTCAGATCCATATGTATCTTGCAAATCTCTATGTCTCCCACCTGGACTTGATCCCGGATGGAATTGAAGCGTCTCTTGATGTGCTTGGTCCTCTTGTGAAATCTGGATTCCTTTGCCAAGGCAATTGCACCAGTATTGTCACAGAAGATCTTCATTGGTCCCGATGCACTAGGTATGACACCTAGATCGGAAATGAACTCCTTCATCCAAACTCCTTCATTTGCTGCTTCCGAAGCAGGTACGTACTTCGCTTCACATGTAGATCCTGCCACGATGCTTTGTTTAGAACTGAACCAACTTACAGCTCCACCGTTTAATAAAAACACGTATCCGGTTTGCAATTTAGAATTGTCCGGATCAGTGTCAAAACTTGCATCAACGTAACCATTTACGACTAGCTCTTTGTCACCTCCATATACGAGAAACATATCCTTAGTCCTTTTCAGGTATTTCAGGATGTTCTTGACCGCTGTCCAGTGATCCATTCCTGGATTACTTTGGTACCTTCCTGCCAAGCTTATTGCTAAGCACACGTCAGGTCTGGTACACAGCATTGCATACATGATAGAGCCTATGGCTGAAGCATAGGGAACATCTTTCATTTTCTCTCTATCTTCTGCTGTGGTCGGGAATTGAGTTTCACTCAACTTCACACCTTGCAGTACGGGCAAGAACCCTTTCTTTGCCTGATCCATTTTGAACTTTTTCAAAACTTTATCAAGGTATGTGCTTTGTGAAAGTCCAATTAAGCGTCTTGATCTATCTCTATAAATCTTGATGCCCAATATATAAGCAGCTTCACCGAGGTCTTTCATAGAAAAACTTTTATTCAAGTATCCCTTTATGCTATCCAGAAATTCTATATCATTTCCAATTAATAATATGTCATCTACATATAATATCAGAAATGCTACAGAGCTCCCACTCACTTTCTTGTAAATACAGGCTTCTCCAAAAGTCTGTATAAAACCATATGCTTTGATCACACTATCAAGCGTTTATTCCAACTCCGAGATGCTTGCACCAGTCCATAAATGGATCGCTGGAGCTTGCACACTTTGTTAGCACCTTTTGGATCAACAAAACCTTCTGGCTGCATCATATACAACTCTTCTTTCAGAAATCCATTCAAGAATGCAGTTTTGACATCCATTTGCCAAATTTCATAATCATAAAATGCAGCAACTGCTAACATGATTCGGACAGACTTAAGCATCACTACGGGTAAGAAAGTCTCATCGTAGTCAACTCCTTGAACTTGTCGAAAACCTTTTGCAACAAGTCGAGCTTTATAGATAGTTACATTACCATCAGCGTCAGTCTTCTTCTTAAAAATCCATTTATTATCAATGGCTTGCCGATCATCGGGCAAGTCAACCAAAGTCCATACTTTGTTCTCATACATGGATCCCATCTCAGATTTCATGGCCTCTAGCCATTTTGCGGAATCTGGGCTCATCATCGCTTCCTCATAGTTCGTAGGTTCATCATGGTCAAGTAACATGACTTCCAGAATAGGATTACCATACCACTCTGGTGCGGATCTTACTCTGGTAGACCTACGAGGTTCAGTAGAAACTTGATCTGAAGTTTCATGATCAATATCATTAGCTTCCTCACATATTAGTGTAGTTGTCACCGAAACCGGTTCTTGTGATGAACTACTTTCTAATAAGGGAGCAGGTACAGTTACCTCATCAAGTTCTACTTTCCTCCCACTCACTTCTTTCGAGAGAAAATCCTTCTCTAGAAAGGATCCGAATTTTGCAACGAAAATCTTGCCTTCAGATCTGTGATAGAAGGTGTACCCAACAGTCTCTTTTGGGTATCCTATGAAGACACATTTCTCCGATTTGGGTTCGAGCTTATCTGGTTGAAGTTTCTTCACATAAGCATCGCAGCCCCAAACTTTAAGAAACGACAACTTTGGTGTCTTGCCAAACCACAGTTCATGAGGTGTCGTCTCAACGGATTTTGATGGTGCCCTATTTAACGTGAATGCGGCCGTCTCTAAAGCATAACCCCAAAACGATAGCGGTAAATCAGTAAGAGACATCATAGATCGCACCATATCTAGTAAAGTATGATTACAATGTTCGGACACACCATTTCGTTGTGGTGTTCCGGGTGGTGTGAGTTGCGAAACTATTCCGCATTGTTTCAAATGTAAACCAAACTCGTAACTCAAATATTCTCCTCCACGATCAGATCGTAGAAATTTTATTTTCTTGTTACGATGATTTTCCACTTCACTCTGAAATTCTTTGAACTGTTCAAATGTTTCAGACTTGTGTTTCATTAAGTAGATATACCCATATCTACTCAAATCATCTGTGAATGTGAGAAAATAACGATACCCGCCGCAAGCCTCAACATTCATTAGACCACAAACATCAGTATGTATGATTTCCAACAAATCAGTTGCTCGCTCCATAGTTCCGGAGAACGGCGTTTTAGTCATCTTGCCCATGAGGCACGGTTCGCAAGTACCAAGTGATTCATAATCAAGTGATTCCAAAAGCCCATCAGTATGGAGTTTCTTCATGCGCTTTACACCGATATGACCTAAACGGCAGTGCCACAAATAAGTTGTACTATCATTATCAACTCTGTATCTTTTGGTTTCAACACTATGAATATGTGTATCACTACTATCGAGATTCAATAAAAATAGACCACTCTTAAAGGGTGCATGAACATAAAAGATATTACTCATATAAATAGAATAACCATTATTCTCTGACTTAAATGAATAACCGTCTCGCATCAAACAAGATCCAGATATAATGTTCATGCTCAACGCTGGCACCAAATAACAATTATTTAGGTCTAAAACTAATCCCGATGGTAGATGTAGAGGTAGCGTGCCGACCGCGATCACATCGACTTTGGAACCATTTCCCACGCGCATCGTCACCTCGTCCTTAGCCAATCTTTGCTTAATCCGTAGTCCCTGTTTCGAGTTGCAAATATTAGCAACAGAACCAGTATCAAATACCCAGGTACTACTGCGAGCATTAGTAAGGTACACATCAATAACATGTATATCACATATACCTTTGTTCACTTTGCCATCCTTCTTATCCGCCAAATACTTGGGGCAGTTCCGCTTCCAGTGTCCAGTCTGCTTGCAGTAGAAGCACTCTGTCTCAGGCTTACGTCCAGACTTGGGTTTCTTCTCTTGAGCAGCAACTTGTTTGCTGTTCTTCTTGAAGTTCCCCTTCTTCTTCCCTTTGCCCTTTTTCTTGAAACTGGTGGTCTTGTTAACCATCAACACTTGATGGTCCTTTTTGATTTCTACCTCCGCGGCTTTTAGCATTGCGAAGAGCTCAGGAATAGTCTTGTCCATCCCATGCATATTATAGTTCATCACGAAGCTCTTGTAGCTTGGTGGCAGTGATTGAAGAATTCTGTCAATGACACTATCATCAGGAAGATTAACTCCCAGTTGAATCAAGTGATTATTATACCCAGACATTTTGAGTATGTGTTCACTGACAGAACTATTCTCCTCCATCTTGCAGCTATAGAACTTATTGGAGACTTCATATCTCTCAATCTGGTCATTTGCTTGAAATATTAACTTCAACTCCTGGAACATCTCATATGCTCCATGACGTTCAAAACATCATTGAAGACCCGGTTCTAAGCCGTAAAGCATGGCACACTGAACAATCGAGTAGTCATCAGCTTTGCTCTGCCAGACGTTCTTAACATCGTCAGTTGCATCAGCAGCAGGCCTGGCACCCAGCGGTGCTTCTAGGACGTAATTCTTCTGTGCAGCAATGAGGATAATCCTCAGGTTACGGACCCAGTCCGTGTAATTGCTACCATCATCTTTCAACTTTGCTTTCTCAAGGAACGCATTAAAATTTAACGGAACAACAGCACGAGCCATCTATCTACAACAAACATATACAAGCAAAATACTATCAGGTACTAAGTTCATGACAAATTTAAGTTCAATTAATCATATTACTTAAGAACTCCCACTTAGATAGACATCCCTCTAATCTTCTAAGTGATTACGTGATCCATATCAACTACACCATGTCCGATCGTCACGTGAGATGGAGTAGTTTCAACAGTGAACATCAATATGTTGATCATATCTACTATATGACTCACGCTCGACCTTTCGGTCTCTGTGTTCTGAGGCCATATCTGTTATATGCTAGGCTCGTCAAGTTTAACCTGAGTATTCCGCGTGTGCAACTGTTTTGCATCCGTTGTATTTGAATGTAGAGCCTATCACACCCGATCATCACGTGGTGTCTCAGCATGAAGAACTTTCGCAACGGTGCATACTCAGGGAGAACAGTTCTTGATAATTTAGTGAGAGATCATCTTAAAATGCTACCGTCAATCAAAGCAAGATAAGATGCATAAAGGATAAACATCACATGCAATCAATATAAGTGATATGATATGGCCATCATCATCTTGTGCTTGTGATCTCCATCTTCGAAGCACCATCGTGATCACCATCGTCACCGGCGCGACACCTTGATCTCCATCGTAGCATCATTGTCGTTATGCCATCTATTGCTTCTACGACTATCGCTACCGTTTAGTGATAAAGTAAAGCAATTACAGGGCATTTGCATTTCATACAATAAAGCAATAACCATATGGCTCCTGCCAGTTGCCGATAACTTCGGTTACAAAACATGATCATCTCATACAATAAAATATAGCATCACGTCTTTACCATATCACATCACAACATGCCCTGCAAAAACAAGTTAGACATCCTCTACTTTGTTGTTGCAAATTTTACGTGGCTGCTACGGGCTTTAGCAAGAACCGTTCTTACCTACGCATCAAAATCACAACGATAGTTCGTCAAGTTAATGCTGTTTTAACCTTCGCAAGGACCGGGCGTAGCCACACTCGATTCAGCTAAAGTGAGAGAGACAGACACCCGCCAGTCACCTTTAAGCACGAGTGCTCGTAACGGTGAAACCAGTCTCGCGTAAGCGTACGCGTAATGTCGGTCCGGGCCGCTTCATCTCACAATACCGCTGAGCCAAAGTATGACATGTTGGTAAGCAGTATGACTTGTATCGCCCATAACTCACGTGTGTTCTACTCGTGCATATGACATCTATGCATAAAACCAGGCTCTGATGCCGCTGTTGGGTAACGTAGTAATTTCAAAAAAAATTCCTATGTACACGCAAGATCATGGTGATGCATAGCAAAGAGAGGGGAGAGTAGTGTCCACGTACCCTCGTAGACCGTAAGCGGAAGCATTATGACAACACGGTTGATGTAGTCGTACGTCTTCACGATCCGACCGATCCAAGTACCGAACGTACGGCACCTCCGAGTTCAGCACACGTTCAGCTCGATGACGATCCCCGGACTCCGATCCAGCAAAGTGTCGGGGATGAGTTCCGTTAGCACGACGGCGTGGTGACGATGATGATGTTCTACCAACGAAGGGCTTCGCCTAAACTCCGCGATGATATGACCGAGTTGGAGTATGGTGGAGGGGGGCACCGCACACGGCTAAGGAACGATCACGTAGATCAACTTGTGTGTTCTAGGGTGCCCCCTACCCCCGTATATAAAGGAGGGAGGGGGAGGTGCGGCCGGCCCCCAAGGGGTGCACCTCGAGGAGTCCTACTCCCACCGGGAGTAGGACTCCCCCCTCTTGCCTTGGTGGAGAAGGAAAGGGGGGAGGGGAAAGAGGAAAGGGGGGCGCCGCCCCCCCTCCTTGTCCTATTCGGACCAGGGGAGGGGGGGCGTGGCCTGCCCTGGCCGGCCCTCCTCTTCTCCCTCATGGCCCATGTAGGCCCAAAAACCCCCGGGGGGGTTCCGGTAACCCCCCGGTACTCCGGAAAAAACCTGGTTTCTCCTGGAACGTTTTCGATATCCAAATATAGGCTTCCAATATATCAATCTTTATGTATCGACCATTTCGAGACTCCTCGTCATGTCCTGGATCACATCCGGGACTCCAAACAACCTTCGGTACATCAAAATATATAAACTCATAATAAAACTGTCATCGTAACATTAAGCGTGCGGACCTTACGGGTTCGAGAACTATGTAGACATGACCTAGAACTATTCTCGATCAATAACCAATAGCGGAACCTCGATGCTCACATTGGCTCCTACATATTCTACGAAGATCTTTATCGGTCAAACCGCATAACAACATACGTTGTTCCCTTTGTCATCGGCATGTTACTTGCCCGAGATTCGATCGTCGGTATCTAATACCTAGTTCAATCTCGTTACCGGCAAGTCTCTTTACTCGTTACGTAATGCATCATTCCGTAAATAACTCATTAGCTACATTGCTTGCAAGGCTTATAGTGATGTGCATTACCGAGAGGGCCCAGAGATACCTCTCCGATAATCGGAGTGACAAAACCTAATCTTGAAATACGCCAACCGAACATGTACCTTTGGAGACACCTGTAGTACTCCTTTATAATCACCCAGTTACATTGTGACGTTTGGTAGCACCCAAAGTGTTCCTCCGGTAAACGGGAGTTGCATAATCTCATAGTTACAGGAACATGTATAAGTCATGAAGAAAGCAATAGCAGTATACTAAACGATCAAGTGCTAGGCTAACGGAATGGGTCATGTCAATCACATCATTCTTCTAATGATGTGATCCCATTAATCAAATGACAACACATGTCTATGGTTAGGAAACATAACCATCTTTGATTAATGAGCTAGTCGAGTAGAGGCATACTAGTGACTATATGTTTGTCTATGTATTCACACATGTATCATGTTTCCGGTTAATACAATTCTAGCATGAATAATAAATATTTATCATGATTTGAGAAAATAAATAATAACTTTATTATTGCCTCTAGGGCATATTTTCTTCACATTCTACGTGTGCGCCTCTACTACGACACGTGCGCGCCTCTACATCCACCAGTATATTTGTACGTACACGTTCGCGACCAGAATGACAACGCTACATACGTTTCGACCAGGTGGGTCCTGACTGTCAGGCACTTCCTTGCCTGCGAAGATGTAGCTGGTGGGTCCCAGCAGTCAGGGGGCGAATCGTTTTTTTTCCCGAACGCACTTCCTTGCGTGCGGAGATGTAGCTGGTGGGTCCTAGTAGTCAGGGGGGCGAATCGTTTTTTTTGCCAGGACGGACTTCCTTGCGTGCGAAGGTGTAGCTGGTGGGTCCCAGCAGTCAGGTGGGAAACGTTTTTTCCGCAAAATACGGTGGCCCGTCCAGTGGGTCCCCGCTGTCAGGTGGAGGAATAATTATTTTGCGCGTAATAAGGAGGCACTTCCTTGCTGCGGCCGTGGACCCATCTGTCAGCCTCTCCATGCACAGTACTCTTCCGATGGAAGTCGGTCGTTGTCCACATTGACCACACCGCGCCGAGAGCACCACGGCGGTGGACGACGGCGAGACCTAGGAAGGGGACGACACGGAGGCAAGGAAGACTCGGCAGTTGTTTCCCACGCGAAGGGGAGTACGACTATACGAGGGTTTACTGGTTCGTCTGCCGTCGCCAGAGAATAACAGCAGGTGTGGGTGAGTATAGGGATGGCTAGGCCAGCGATGGGAGTACGATGGGGCGGTGAGGCCTGCGCGGCAGCACAGCCGGCCGCGGGAAGGAGGGAGCAGGCAGTCCCGCCGGCGCTTGTTTGAGCGGCTGGAGAAGAAAGAGCGAAGATTGAAGAAGCACGACGGTCGTTGGATGAACATCCAACCGTCACTGCTTGTGCGTCAACCTTTTTTTTAGGAAAGCCTCAAATCTGTGGAAAACAGCATACAGCCCATCTGCCACTATTTCTAATAATTTACAGCCCATTTGCTAATTCTTAAGGTTTTTTTTGGAGCCCATATATTCTTTTTGTTAGCATTACAGCCCATATTGTGGCCATGGTTAAAAAATTATACGAAATTTTGCATATTTCGGTGCGGTCCAAACTATTTTTAATCCCGAAATTTCGACTCACATTCAAACTGATTTTAAAAATAAATGTATATCAATATAAAATTCAACAAATTTTCCACGCATAAAAATTAATGTAATTTAAAATCTTGAAATGAAAAAAGTATATTTGAAACTAATTGCCGGTTTGATGTGTTTTAAAAATGTACAACCCATTTCTCATTATTGATGGGCTATTTTCTCGGCCAGCCGAATGAAAGCTCTCCTTGTCTTGAAAGATTTACAGCCCAACAGGCCTGACAAAGCGACTTACTTGACAAATTGCAAAAAAACTGAGCTGTGGCCGTGGACCCAGCTGTCAGCCTCTCCACGCACAGTACTCTTCCGATGGAAGTCGTTCCTTGACCATGTTGACCACGCCACACGGAGAGCACCACGGCGGTGGACGACGACGAGGCTTAGGAAGGGGACGACGCGGAGCCGGGGAAGACGCGGCAGTGGAAGCCCACGCGGATAGGAGTACGAGGGTTCACTGGTTCAGCTGCGGTGTGAGGCTGCCGTTGCCGCAGGGCCTATCCAGCAGTGAGAATAGTAGGGGGCAGTGAGGCCTCCGCGGTAGCACAGCCGGCCACGGGAGGCAGGAGCATGCGGCACGACCGGCGCTGCTTTGGGCGGCTGGAGCAAGAAGACCAAAGGTTGAAGAAGCACTACGTCCCTTGGATGGACATCGTACGGTCACTGGAGCTAGAATCGTTCATATTGACTAAGTTGAGAAAGCCCTTCGTCCCCATAAACTTAGTAGGCCCACAAGACAGCCTCCCACCAAGGTGGGTCCCAGCTAGCCGGGGGAGTATTCATTTTTTTGTGCGTAATAAGGAGGCACTTCCGGTGGGTCCGAGCTGACAGCGGGGGGAACGTTTTTTCACGAAATACGGTGGCCCGTCCGGTGGGTCCCAGCAGTCAAGGGGAAACGTTTTTTTCGCAAAATACTGGTGGCCCGTCCGGTGGTCCCCGCTGCCAGGTGGAGGAATAAATATTTTCTGCGTAATAAGGAGGCACTTCCTTGCGGCTACCGTGGACCCAACTGTCAGCCTCTCCACGTACAGTTAGGGGTGGAAACAGATCGGATGCGGATCGGATAGTGCTCTTACCACTTCCATTTTCATATTCTCAAAACGAATACGAATCCGAATACGGATGTTATCAGATACAGATGCGGCTCGGATGTTATTTGAATACGGATACGTATCGAATGTTTTCTTGATTCGGAACGGATACGAATAATATTGACATATTGCTTAAGTAAATTAGTCAATAGCTATGTGACATGAAATAAACAACTTGTGAGATACAATAAGTCAATGATAACTAGGTTTATGAATAAATACTATTGTAATGCATAATAATTTCTAAGCTTAATCATACAAAGAGTAAAATTTGACCACTTATTTGGATTTTATGTTGGATAATTGGAATATTGGGGCTAGAATTTTGAAAATGACCTCCCATAATCTTATCCGGATACGGATATATCCACTTCCATATCCATATTTGTGTCAAAATGTCCTACCATATGTTATTCTTTATTTGTTTAATAATTTCGGATACGGATAATTTCCATTTCCATTTTGGTTCGGATGCGGATGTTTTGGATACGAATAGGCATTTTCTCGGATACGAATGTCGGATATTTCGGATTATCCGCTATCACTTTCCACCCCTACATACAGTACTCTTCCGATGGAAGTCGGTCGTTGACCACATTGACCACGCCGCGCCGGGAGCACCACGTCGGTGGACGACGGCGAGGCCTAGGAAGGGGACAACTCGGAGCCGGGCCATGGGAGGCAGGAGCAGGTAGCACGACCGGCGCTGCTTTGGGCGGCTGGAGCAAGAAGACCAGAGGTTGAAGAAGCACTATGGCCGTTGGATGGACATCATACGGTCACTGGAGTATTGACTAAGTTGACAAAGCCCTCCGTCCCCGTCAACTTAGTAGGCCGACAAATCAGCCCAACAATATGGTGGGTCCTAGCCAGTAGGGGGTATTCATTTTTTGGGGCGTAATAAGGAGGCACTTCCTTGCGTGCGAAGATATAGCTGGTGGGTCCGACCTGTCAGCGGGGGGAACATTTTTCTCGTGAAATACAGAGGCCCTTCCTGCGGGTCCTAGCTGTCAGGTGGAGGAATCATTATTTTGCACGTAATAAGGAGGCATTTCCTTGCGTGCGGCCGTGGACCCAGCTGTCAGCCTCTCCACGTACAGTCCACTTCCAATGGATGTCGTTCATTGACCATGTTGACCAGGCCTCACCGAGAGCACCAGGGCGGTGGACAACGGCGAGGCCTAGGAAGGGAACGACACGGAGCCAGGGAATACTCGACAGTTGTTTCTCACGCGGAGGAGTACGAGGGTTTACTGGTTCGTCTGCCGTTGCCGGAGAATAACAACATGTGTGGGTGAGTAGAGGGATGGCTAGACCAGCGATGGGAGTACGGTGGGGCCGTGAGGCCTGCGCGGCAGCATAGCCGGCCACGGGAGGAGGGAGCAGGCAGTCCCGCCGACGCTTGTTTGAGCGGATGGAGCATGAAGAGCAGAGATTGAAGAAGCACGACAGCCATTGGATGGACATCCAACAGTCACTGCTCTCGTGTGTTGACTAAGTTGACAGGGCGTTCCGTGTGTGTCAACCTTTTTTTTATGAAAGCATCCGCGTCAACCTGTAGTAGGCGCACAAGTCAGCCTCAAATCTGTGGAAAACAGTATACAACCCATCTGCCATTATTTCTAATAATGTACAACCCATTTGCTAATTCTTAAGATTTTTTTTGGAGCCCATCTTCTTTTTGTTAGCATTACACCCCATATTGTGGCCACGGTTAAAAAGTTTACGAAATTTTGCATATTTCGGTGCGGTCAACTGTTTTTAATCCAGAAATATCGATTCACATTCAAACTATTTTTAAAAATAATTTATATAAATATAAAATCCAAATAATTGTCCACACATAAAAATCAATGCAATTTAAGATCTTGTAATGAAAAAAAATTGAAACTAATTCCCGGTTTGATGTGTTTTAAAAATGTACAGGCCATTTCTGGGCAAACCGACTGAAACTCTCATCGTCTTGAAAGATTTGCAGCCCAGCAGGACCGATAAAGCAAGTAGGCCTTGTTTGGGTATTTCTTTAAAAAAATAGAACAGGGCTAGCCATTTTCAGCAAGAAAAAAAGACAACTGGGCTCATGATGTGGTAAACATAAATAAAACCCTGGCTAGACGGGCCACAGCCCCTGCACAACCCCGTTTTTACCCTGATCCATCACTAAAACTAGTATAAATAACAACTGCTTGTTCCTCAAAAAAAAACTGCACGACTTGCTGGGTCCCTAGTGTCAGCCGCTCGTAGTGTAATTCTCTCGTTTATTCACTACATTGACAACGGTGTGAGCCCTAGATGTCCAGCCATTAGGACTAGGAGGAACCATATTTTTGTGCTTGTACTATAGAGGCACTTGCTTGTGTACTGCCATGACGCTATTGGGTCCCTACTGTCATCCTCTCCATGTACAGCCATCTCCTTGTTCCTCTTGGTTGTTGACGATGTTGACAACGCAAGAGGGCGGCACACCGCGCACGGCGAGCGAACCAAGGCCGCAAGGCGGAGGACGACGGCGAGGCCTCGGACGGAATGAATAGGAGTCGTTGAAGATGCGCCGGTCTAGTCGCAGGCGGAGGGGAGTACGAGGGTTGACTGGTTCGGGCACATGTGCGTGTTGGGGCTGACGTCGCCGGAGAATAACAGGACGTGTGGGGGAATAGAGGGAGGGACTGGCCAACGTTGGAGGGTACGTCCGATAGGGCGGCGGAGGCGCAGCCAGCCATGGGAGGCAGGAGCAGGCGAAGCCGACATGGTGGTTTGGTTTGGGCGGCTGGAGGAAGAAGAAGACAAGAGATAGAAGATACACGACGGATGTTGGATGTCAATCCAACGGCTGGTAGGCAGAATCGTTTGTTTACGGGCTAGTAAGTCGACACTACCTTGGATAGGCTATTTCCTTGTGGGTCCCAAATATCAGAATACAAATCTGTCATGGTCATGTAGCCTTTCCTATGAAAATTTACAGCCCATTTAATGTGCTAGTTCGAAATAAGTTTGTGGGCGCTGGTGGGGGCTAATCACTTGACTTCTGTAATGCACAGTGAGCTCAAGCAGCTGGCGTGAGTGATGTTATTTCCCTTGGTTGTGATTTGTTACAATATTTCACTCTAAATTAAACGAATGGCAAGCCATTTGCCTTGTTTCAAAAAAAATATGATAGTCACAGCCGAGTTGAAAAGGGCAGGAACATCTAACTCCAGCTTACGAACTGTACAAAATCACAAGGGTTGACTGTTCATCAGGTTTACAAAAAAAACCAGATTGAAAAGGGCAACAACATCTAACTCCAGCACTGTTTTCGGCAGTCATAGTAAAATGGATCGGTCAGGTCCATATAATGAACATCCTGGGTCGTAAAATTTACTGGATTATGACCACAATATGTTGTAAATAGAAGCCCGGCATGTTCAGAAGCTCTTTTGCCCACCTGAAACTCCTTTTTTTGCTCTTCGACATACCCATCCATCAAAACCATGCTGCTGATAAACTTAAGCCTAATGGACAATAGTAACCTCGCATTCAGCAGGAAGAACGTGAAATCTTGTGTTTGCACGGTTGGCTACATATCCTTCTAGCGTTATTGTCTTCAATTGAATCTCATGAGAAGTGAGAAAATCTCGATGCTTACGAATCCACCGATTGGTTATAACTTTCTTACCCAGTCCTGTTGCCTAAATAGACATGAAGATTGAAAACAGTTAAGGTCTAAAAGAAGAGTGTCGAAAGAGCAACAGCTGAACGATTAATTCTAGTACACTATATGCGGGCTTCCAATGTGCGTGAAATTATCACCTTTATATACAACTTCTCCAGACATGGAAAGCATTGCAGCAAGCCAATAATCATGTTCAGATCAAAACTATTCATTTGGATATATAAGATCTTGACAGAATCCAGCACCATTGATAGGCCATCCATGGAGAAACTCTTCATTGAGCATAGAACATAATATTAGTACAAAATGTGTACTCCAAGATGATATATAAATTATGCGCAAAAATTTAAAATGCAGCTTATGGTTACAAGTGTAGATGATAATATAAAGTACCTGAAGAACTGTGGAGCCAAACACCATATTGAAATGAGCATAGAGATCATGTATTACACCCAAGGTCTCTAGTTTAGGCGCAGAGAGGACGGTTATTTGCAACAGTGAATAACTAGAATCAAGGATCAACCTTTGAAGTGAAGGGGCATCTTGGATGATGAGCTGCCTTCCGTCAAAAGAAATTCCAATTCTTACAAGGTTAGGCGACTTTATTTGGAGACAACCGATTCTAACTGTGAAAACAAGCACCAAGCACTCCAGCGCAGGGCAACTTGAGTGGATGATGTTGTGCAATGAGTCCTCCGATATACGAACCCGCACAAGTGAAAGTTTCTTGATAAATGGGAGTCGAAGGTTTAGTACCAGATTGTCTGGTAGGTAGCACAGCGCAAAGGTGGCGGTGTGCAGAGAGGAGGAAAACCGCGAGATGGACATCGGTGCTGAGGGCACAAGTTCATGGCTGTCACGCCCAATATGCGATACTATCCTAAAGAGACTCGAAGGTCCCACCAAGGAGAGAACCGCATATTGACACGCTTTTGCAAGGTGGATATCATTACATCAACATTACATAATAGATGGGGATACATACAAAAGGCATACAATGCCACAAGAATACATCAATATACAAGAGAACAACATCCGACTACGAATGAAACATAAACAGAAACTCAAATGACATCCACCCTGCCAGCCCAGGCTACCGACCTGGAACCTATCCCCTGATCGAAGAAGCAGAAGAAGAACTCCAAAACAAGTAAACATCGCTCTCGCGTCATGATCATCGCAAAACCTGTACCTACAATAGTTGTTGTAGTAATCTGTGAGCCACGAGGACTCAACAATCCCATTACCATGGGTATCAAGACTAGCAAAGCTTAATGGGTAAGGAAGGGGTAAGTGGTGAGGTTGCAGCAGCGACTAAGCATATATGGTGGCTAACATACGCAAATAAGAGTGAGAAGAGAGCACATGGAACGGTCGTGAAGCTAGCAATGATCAAGAGGTGATCCTGAACTCCTACTTACGTCAAACATAACCCAAAACCGTGTACACTTCCCGGACTCCGCCGAAAAGAGACCATCACGGCTACACACGCGGTTGATACGTTTTAATCCGAATCTGGTGTCAAGTTATCTACAACCGGACATTAACAAATTCACATCTGCCACATAACCACGGGCACGGCTCTCGAAAGTTTATACCCTGTAGGGGTGTCCCAACTTAGCCCATCATAACCTCTCACGGTCAAGGAAGGATATTCCTTCTCCCAGGAAGACCCGATCAGTCTCGGAATCCTGGTTTACAAGCCATTTCGACAATGGTAAAACAAGACTAGCAAAGCCGCCCGATGTGCCAACAATCCCGATAGGAGCTGCACATATCTCGTTCTCAGGGCAACACCGGATGAGACATCCTACGAGTAAAACCAGCCCTCAAGTTTCCCCGAGGTGGCCCCGCGGTCTACTCGGTTCGGACCAGCACTTAGAGAAGCACTGGCCCGGGGGGGCTAAAATAAAGATGACCCTTGGGTTAATTACTCCCAAGGGAAAAGGTATAGGTGGTAGGCAAATGGTAAAACCAATGTTGGGCCTTGCTGGAGGAGTTTTATTCAAGGCGAACTGTCAAGGGGGTCCCATAAATCACCCAACTGCTTTAGGAACGCAAAATCCGGGAACATAATACCGATATGACAGAAACTAGGCCGGCAAGAGTGGAACAAAACACCACGCATAAGGCCGAGCCTTCCACCCTTTACCAAGTATATAGATGCATTAATAATATAAGAGATATTTTGATATCCCAACATAATCATGTCCACCATGGAGCAATCTTCAAACTTCACCTGCAACTAGCAACGCTATAAGAGGGGCTGAGCAAAGCAGTAACATAGCCAAGCAACGGTTTGCTAGGAAGGGCGAAAAAAGGTTAGAGGTTGACATGGGCAAATTGGGAGGCTTGAAGAACAAGTGATAGGAAGCGCAGCATAGCGATAGAACGAAGCAACTAGCATAGCAATGATGGTAGTGAGATCCAAGGTGACGGTCATCTTACCTGAAATCCCGCTAGGAAGAAGAATGAGTCCATGAAGAAGACGAAAGAATGAAGCCGAACCAAGCGTAGACGAACGAATCCTCACGATCGCAACGAAACAGGAACTATCGAGAAGAAGCACACAACATGGTAAACACACCACACATATACATGACATGATACTCAACCAAGTATGATGCAAGACAAGACTACATGAAGCTACTCATGGCAAGAGATGATGCATACAAGAGCAACACATCAAAGCAAGTTTAAATGAGGCCGGAAATAACATATAACAATTCCGGTAAGTGCTCATATGCAAATTTTGAAATTGGTCCAGATATGAATAAACCTTATGTTCAAGTTGTTAAACAGCAAGTTAAGATACACCAAGATTATCTACATGAGATTCTAGTCAAGTTACGTATAAAGTTCATTTAGTTCGGAGCTACGGCCTAGAAGATATGAGCAAAACAAGTTAAACATGACATTGATGCAAAATGCATACAAACATCAAGCAAACACTCTCAAAACAAATATGCAACATGATAATATGAAGCTACATGCAATTCTAAGCAAGTTTCATATAGAGCACACTCAAAACGGAGCAACGGTGCAACACACACATGAAACAAGATACAACAATCTGACCAAAACAGCAACTAGGCATCTAGCAAGCATCAAAACAATATGCTACAGCATCTAAACGTAAGAACAAAATGCATGGACATGAAGTACAGGTAAAGCATGACAAAACATGAACACTGAGTTATCTCCATAAATCACTAGAACATGCTCAAAAGGACATGGCAAGGTTGCAAATAATAACAGTTTACAGACTTAGTAGAAATAACATCAGGTTGCAATGTTTAGAGCTATCAAACAACATGTTACAGGAACTTAACATGGCAAACAAAGGCATTTCATGCTAATACTAAAGACAAAGAACAAAACTCCCATAGCGAACTAATTCCAAAGATCAACAGAAAAGATGGTAGGATCCTTCCAAACATGGCAAATGATATGACAGATTGAGACATGGCAGGAACAACGTTAAGTAGGCATGTTGGTGAGCTTGTAACACTCACCACAGAGCAAAACATGGCATGACAAGGTAACAAACAGTAAGAAGACATGTTTATGAAGCTAAGCATGGCAAGATCAAGCTCATAGGGTGCATGGATCACTAGCAAAGCTCATGGCAAAACTGAACTTAAAGTTAACAGACTGACAAACATTATTTAGCAATTTGAGAGCAAGATTATAACAAGCTACATCAGGCTATAAATGCAACCAGGGGCATGGGTGGATAGAGCATGACATGTGTAACAAAACAACATTAGTGAACATCTCCAGATTATGCATAGAATGACTTGTAGCAGCAGGTTTACATAGCATCATGATATAGCAGATTCAGACTAGCAAAACAGCAACAGCAAGTATCCTACTTCACGAGCTCGATGCACTCACTACAGGACTCACAAAAATACATGGATTACACCACTGTAAATATGGAATGACGTATCTCAAAACTCATGTAGACATCAAGCTCATAGGATGCACACACAAAATGCAATGAAAAAGACAAATCACCAAGTTCTGTTAACAGACAACAGTTAACATCATATAGCACTCTTGCAGCGATAATAAGGGCATCAAGATGGATTCAAACAAGCATGGCACAACAGAACAAAATGAAGACCATCTCAAAATGAACATTTTGACATATTATATGCACAATTTGGAGCACCGAGCATGAAGTTATGGCATATCAAACATAGCACCAGAATGCAAACATTTTGGGACTTGGCAGAAATCTAAAAAAACAGGAGGAGCACTATATATTATAACGTGCACTCGGCGGGGTTTAGGTGGTGCCTCACCATGGGCTTGGCCCAGGACGGTTGTGGATCGGGCCGGCGGGGCCGATCAGGCGAGCGGGCGGCGGGGGGTCGCGCGGGGCTCCGGCGAGGGGCGCCAGATCCGGCAGCGGCGGTCGATGGAGGCGCGGGAGCAGCGCAGAGCTCCGGCAGGGCCCCACGTCGGTGGGCGGCATATTCTGGCGAGCGGGACTGGGGTGAGAGACGGGGCGCGGGGAGGCTCGGGCGGCCGCCCGGGCCTGGGTGGGCCGCGCCTGGGCCCGGCGGGCCGCGGCGGCGGGGAGGAGGCCGGAGGCCAGGTGGCGGCACGGGGTTGGTCCAGGGCGGCGGCTGGACGCATCCGGCATCGGCGGACGTGTCCAGTGCGGAGAGGGGAGGTGGATCTAGGGTTAGGGGTGTTTTCATCCGAGATTTCGGGGGAGAGGGACATATAAATAGGTAGAGGGAGCTAGGAGACTCCCAATGGAGTGCGGTTTTCGCTCACACAATCGTGATCGAACGACAAAGAGCATGGAGGGGGTTTGGATGGCTCATGGGCTGTTTTGGAGGGGTGTTGGGCTGCACACAAATGAGGCCTTTGTGGCTACCCGGTTAACCGTTGGAGTATCAAACGGACTCCAAATGGAACGAAACTTGACAAGCGGTCTACCGGTGGTGTACCAAGGCCACTTGCAAAATCACGGTCCATTCCGAGAATGTTTAACACCCGCTCACAACAAGAGACAAAAGGGGGACACCGGAGGACATAGGAGTGCCAGATTGCAAAACGGACAACGGGGAAAAAGCTCGAATGCATGAGACGAACACGTATGCAAATGTGATGCACATGACGACATGATATGAAATGCAGATGATGACATGGCAAAGTTCGACATGCAATCAAATGACATGGCAAGGACGGCGAATAGCTGGCAGACACCTAGCGCATCGGATCCGGGGCTTTACAATGTCGTTCGGTATGTGGTATGTGATTTCCAGGGGAATAGTAGAACTCAAGCAGCTGTAGTCCTATGAATTCAGGGGATTTCAGCCAGGCGTCCACCATGCAGGGCATGGTATGCTTGCTCAGGTAGCATGACAGGATGCAGAGGCTTTGAACGGAGCCCTGGTGGGAGGAGATGATGGCTCTGGGGATTTCAAAATCATTGAAGAGAGATAGCTGACGACAGTCGAGATTAAGGGGCACGACGCACCATAGAGGGCGCCACCGAATTGAGAGGACTTGGGTGCGGCAGCAATTCTTGGTGGGGAGAAGCGAGATGATCTCCCCAAGGACGGCGTCCGGGAGATCGCTGATGCGGTCCACCCGAGATTCTACGGGTTCCTGGGATCTGGTGGGGGCGGGGTCACCGCTTCTCCCCGCGCTGCCGGGTGCGGGATCTACAACAGGCGTCGCTGCTGGCAGGAGCCTCATCTTCTTGGTGCTAGGGTCAGCCGACTCCATTTTCCTCGAGGGCATCGCGTCGCGCTCATGGATTTGAGCAGAGTAACGAATGACGATCCTAGTTGTAATGCGAGCGAAGAAGAAGGGGAGTTGGGGGTTTTCTGTAGGAGTGAGGAAGAAGGGGAGTTGGGGTTTTCTGTAGGAGTGAGGTGAGGAATTTGGGGGTATGAGTGGAGCGAGCTGACGTGAGGTG
>NC_057810.1:94205204-94205956 GCF_018294505.1 Triticum aestivum
CGCCTTTTGAATTGATTTTACTATTTACTAGTGTGGATTGTCTGGTTTGTCTAGGGCCCAGAGAAACAATTACTACTAGTACAGTGGAGACACTCTACAGCTACCCAGAAAAACAATTACTACTAGTACAGTGGAGACACTCTACCGCTTCTTGCTCCTCCTAGGTCATTGAAACGTCTCCCTCTACTGAATGTCGTTATACTTTTGTTCACCGACATGCGAGCCATGCAGCGCGCGGGCCCAAATGCCATCCACCAAATTAGAAGGCAGTATGCAGGCGGAGAGTCAACCCGGTCGTAGCGCGGCAGTAACGAGCCGTCGTATCACAAAACCCCACCTCCCCGCAGTCTAAGTTTGACGGACGAAGCAACCATCATTTCACTCTTCGCTGAATCCCCTTCTCCCTCACCGTCTTCAAGAAAGGCAACACTCGCATGTGCCACTGTTCTTCTCTCCCAACGAAGGGAAGGTAAGCGGATCCATGATATTGGTATATTTTCGTTCAGAGAAAAAAAAAGAACTTTTGCCAAGCAGTAACCGATCCTCACTCTCTTTTTTGTTTCATTGTCATTGCGATTGTGTTTTCCTTTCAGTGGTCTCCTAGTATTCGTCAGTTTCATGATGGACCAAGGAGAACCAGGCAAAGATCTGCCGATATTGGAGCAGACGCGGGAGGCTGATCCCCACGAGACGGAGAGCTCCAAGAAGATGGAGGCAACCACCGAGCCGACCCCAGATACGCTCACGACCAC
>NC_057810.1:94206219-94222007 GCF_018294505.1 Triticum aestivum
GGTGATTTCCTTCTTTGCCGATCTCGATTGTGGTTTTTCATCTAAGTATGTGGTGATTTTTTTTAGAAAAGTAAGTATGTGGTGATTAACAATGCAAAATTTTATTAGCTTCGATGCCATGCTATACATAGTGGTTTAAATAACTTGTGTTTCTTATACTGAAAAGTAATTCAGAATTTGTTTCTGTTTTAATTAGAGCCCTGATGCAGACAAGGATTGTGTGGTTGTGCATGTCACTCGCTATGAGGTGGACGACCTGAATATACACACTGGGAAAACAGAGTTCTTAGGTTGTTGGGTCCTGGAAGCCATTTGCGGTTATACCAATGAAGAGGTATATTCCAGCCTCACTGTTGTCACGCGTGTTGTCCAGGGTGTACTGAAGCACAAGAAGTTCAAAGCTACTCCTTCGTTTGTGAGGCATACTGTTCTTGTCAAGCTTACGCGGGAAGATGACATGGCATGCCTCCACAAACAAGTTTATCAGCGGCAAGGCCACAAGGTTGTCTTCATGAAGGTTCACAGGATTGAGCTGCTGCGGGACGTCCTCGATGATGTTCATGGCAAGGTCCGTCTTATGTCCAGCCCAAATTAGATCGAGGCATAAAATAGTTGCCCTAGCTAGTGTTTAATAGTAGTTTGGGTTGTGTCTAATTATCTGAACATTGCCTGTTATCAACCCCTCTGGGGCTTGTACTCTGTTTGAATCCGTCAATGGGAACTGCTGCTACTTTTGTGTGCCCGTGAATCATGTGAGAACCATCATAATTGTTGCCGAAACAGATGCGTCCTCACTAGTTTTTTCATGAATATGGCATGGTAAGACATAAGTTGTCACGGTTTATCATACGAGCAGTGTGTGTTTTGATGAAATAGAGCACTCGTTTGAGAACCGTGCGTTGACGTATACATTAGTACTTGTAAACACTGTTGGTGCTACCCCACTTGTAAGCAGTTGTGCAAAACACGGCACATTGGCTCAGTTCGCTTCAACACTAGGCTATCGACCAGCTAACAATCAACAATCTGTTGTCTGACATATAAGCAACTATGTATCTTGTTACAGCGGTTCATGCAGTTAATTGAGGCCACAATGTAATAAATTCCAAACGTTCAACGCTAGTCCAGCGCTCATGTGGAACACTCACATTAAACTCGTCTTCATAAAAATCTTGAAAAGCATAAGTTAAGCAGTTTTATACATCTCAATGATTCATAGAACATAACAAACATATACTAGTTCACAGCAAAAGACAAAGTTGTGAGAAGGTTTACAAATCAGGAAAAAACAAGCAAGGCTTCTCTGAGCAAAGGGCCTCCTGGCAGGCTTAAATTTCCTGGAGTTCACTCTGGTTTTTTCTTGTTGCCACCATCCAGGGTTAGGTTCTCTCATTCCAGAATAACCAATTATAATTGTGGTCTTAGCTGGAATGATGAACTGAACTATGCAATGTACTGACCAGTTGAAATGCTTGTGCATTCCACTAAATTTAAGCACCGTTATTTGCATAAATAAGCAGACCACAATGCCTCTTGTACGCGCACCTGTCCAAAAAAACACCGTGCAGCCGTGCCAGCTAGTCCTAGGTACATGGAAGAACTGGCAGAAAGTGCATTCCAGACTAGGATGCAGTTGTTTTTGCTCGTCCCTGCATTGCAATCGGGAAGTAAAACGTACGAATCAACTTCTTTTAGATTGCGTTGGTCATTCTACCTTAGTTACTACCAATGTAGGAATACCTTGAAGACTGGAGGTTAGAAGACGGCAACGAGGGATAGCCATCTCATTTTGCGCAGTTGTACTAAAACTGAGGTGTGTGCTTTTGATTGCACGGATAGAAACGACACGGAGACAGACATCCCGAAACGATATGGAGACAGACATGCCTGTTTGCGCAAATACGAAATACCGTTATTTAAACAGTGACAGATATTACTACTTTCCCCCGTTTCCTCTTAGAACCAAGTCCTAGATTCATGCTACAGCTTTCCCACTTTCTTCCCTGTTTGAACCAATGCTTTGAGTTGACTGTATGAACTAGCTTTACTTCTAATAATAGTAGAAGTCTAGGTGGCTTTGGAATAGCGGACGGAAGTAGAAAAGGATCCACACGAAGGGGGAAGAGTTGGGGCAGTAGAGCAAGGCAGGTTTTGAAGGAATATATACCTGAGGGTCGTTGGCATGTGGCAAAGACGACATCGGGAGGCCGCATCTTGGCCACAATACTGCAGAGAGGAAGAAGGGGTCGGAGGCCCTCCCGAGCCGGCGCTCTCTCGGAGAGAATGGCACGGCCGCCGATCGGGACGCACGGGCAGCCGTTGGTCTCCTCCCTTGCCGTCGACGACAGCGTGAACGATGCACCTACACCCCCTGCCCCGGTTGAGGTTGTCCGGTCGGATTTGTGACCAGCCATGAGCTGAGAGAGAGAGTGTGGCCACCTATGTCTTGCTTAGATCTGGAGAGCATGAGAGAGTGAACGAGAGGAACCCTAGTAAAGTAAGCGCTAAGGCTCGTGCTTTTATATATAGTGGAGTGATTTTGTTGTACCGGCTTCAAAAAAATGCGCTCCTACGTGTACCCGCGAGTGGGTGTGAGAGAACTAGTGTGTGCGTGCACCGCTTCTCTTCGTGAGAGTACAATATATACTATGCCCAAAGAACGTTCGCCGCAAGAGTAATAATATAAGTGTGTGACATGTGAGCTAAAATAAAATGTGTGCGCCGTCTTTTGTTTTTTATAAGTTCTGAGGGTAGGGTGTGAAGAGCACATATGTGCGTGACGTCTACCTGCAGATAGACGATGGGTGCCACGTGCGAGTCTGCGAGAGGACTCGGGAGAGTTGTGACTCGTGAGGGTGCATGTGCGTGAGAGAGAGGGGGGCACGTATCAATGCAATGCATGTGTCCGCAAATCATTATCCAACAAACGTTCGCCACAAGCCTTTTCATGACGAACCGTTAGATCGGCATCCGATAGTGTCAGTTTTGGCATGTCATTTAACAGAACAGCCACTCCTCCTACACACAAATCTTCCACGTGAATGTTAGCAACTGCCGTATGCTCCCTCCGTTCCGAAATACAGTGCATATAGCTTTGTTGAAAATTAGAACCTCGCAAACTTTTACCGAGTTTTCGTGTACCAAATTGCACATGTAGAATACCTATATATATCATTTCATTCATCTTCGAGAGGTAACTATAAAGATGGGTGAGGAGTCTACAAAGAAAGACCATCGTATCACCCGCAGCAATTTCAACCATCCTTTAGTGTCGAGGAATATCATAGGAACTCTACATTATATGATTTTTATAGGATTTTTTTCCTTTAGAGCCAATTGGTTCATAGGAATAGATTCATATACTCTACATTTCAAAGGAAATAAACATGATATCATTTCTATAGCTTTAGAGCCACTTAGTTCATATGAATGGATTCCTATACTCCCTTGATTTCAAAGGAAAATAAACATTAGCGTATATTCAATAGAAAAGTACCTATGATATGAACCAAATTACATCTCTTTACTAATCCCTCCTCATAGGAATTGAGATACATGTCATCTCTAGATTCAATAGAAAAGTTCCTATGATGTGAACCAAATGACATCTCTTTTCCAATCCCTACTCATAGGAATTGAGATCCTCCATGTCATCTCTTTCCCTACAACTTCCATGTATACATCTTCTATTCCTAAATAGATAGTACAACCCACTACTAGCTTTTTTCCAAAACATGCAACTATGGCACAAGAACTATATAGTGTGCCAATTACTTTGAAAGATGGTCGCTGGATGAAGCTAACCCGACAGTGCAGAGATGGGCAAATCTGAGCACTACTGGCCATTGGCTATCATCAACATTCCACCAGATCTGCCACATGTACAATTTAGAAGACTCCATGGGTGAACTTAAGCATAATGCACAAACCTCAAAACACAAGCACTTCTCCTTTGTTCTAGAATCTTCTGTATCATAATTGATTATTTTTTTATAAATGAATTGTCATTATTTGTTTTTTACTTTATGATTTACAATGCACAACCCCATGAATCTTAACATCTTCATAAAACTAATTGATTTTGAATGAGATGGACTATAAGAACTAAACGAACATCTACATCATGCATATATGACTCAAAGCTTTACATGCTATAGTGTGTATTTATTCATAATTTGATTTCGAAATCTCATGCGTTCAATACATGTATACCTTACTAGTTTTGAGTAGAGTAGCAAATTTCACGCGGCCCCAGGTATATCAAAATGCAGGGCCCATGCATCATTGCCTTTCGGTTGAACCTACGTCCACAATTTTTTGTACGTGCTATATCTCCACTGGTCCCCGAACGCAAAATGCTGCCTCGTTCCCGTAAAACCAAACGGGCCACACATATTTAAGGCGTCAACTCGAACCCATTTACTACGACGTGGCCCCTCACGCCGTAGTACTCCTACAAACCCTACCGCGGCACTCATCATCAGTTTTCTTCAAGAGGACGTGGGAGAAGCCGATTTGTAGTGGAGGCGCTTTCAAAAAAAAAGGATCTGTAGTGGAGACCCCTACCCTAGGGTGCCCTAGGTAGCTGCCGCACGTGTCATTGTTTTCTCTTTTCTTTATGCTCTTGCGTGCTAGAGTGAAATGATGGTTGCTTCATCCGTCCAGCTTAATGCGGGAAAGGTGGTGCTTTGTGATTTGACCCCTCATCGCTCATTTTCTACTACTGCAGCGCTACGACCGGGGTGCCTCCAATTCCAACCGCTGCTCCGAACTGTAATTTGGTGCATCACACGTGGAACAAGACGGTGGATGAGCCACATGTCTGCCAAAGGGGTCATGTTAAGTGTGTCGCCATTTCGTGTGCGGACTGACCCTACTTGAGTTGCTATGCCAACACGACAGGAGCAGCCTACCACTTGGTTTTGCTCCTTGGTGAATCCTGACTATATTGATCTAAAAAGATATGTGCTGAACTACCCTCTCCGTCTCGGTTTTTTATTTGTAGGCGTCTCGGTTTATAGGGCCTGCACGTAGTTCTAGGTCATCCATTTGACTAACTAAATATGAGTTACTATGTTACAAAAAGTATATCATTGGATTCTTATTGGTTGATATGTGAAGAAACAAGAAACGAGATAGAAGTTAATGCACCGCGCCTTAGTATTTTGGGATTATTTGGTTTTCGTAAGATGACTTACTCACCTAGACGGAGGGAGTAGTTGTATTTAAAAGTCGAGGGCGGGGCTTTTCCTGCGCGGTAGGCGAGGCGGTTCTGCCTAGTCGGTTCGACAGAGACACGAGAAGATGAGGGAGTAGGCTGCTGCAAACGTAGGGCTGTGCGATTTGACAGCGAGTTACTGCTGGACAGGTGGGGCCCCGTGATTTGACTTGCCATTATCATTTTAACTGCGGCGCTGCGACCGGTGTGAGTCTCCCAATTCCTGACCACCTCCATACAGGTGCCTCTCCCAATGCTCCACCATGTAGTAGTAGAGGCTGGCTCTTGCATGAGAGCCCACTTCTCCACTTTTTCCTTGCCTCTCTTTCCTCCACATATGCAAAAATGTCATGTAAAGCGCACTATTGTACTTACTTGCTCCTACAGGTGCTCAAGCTTGCCACATAGGCATAAAGTCTGATGTGGCATGCTAATCAAGAAGAGAGAGTCTAGTTTGGTGACCCAAGGAAGAAACGGTGTTAAGCGCGTGTACCTAGGTGAAAAGACAATTTTGTTAAATGAAGCGAACTTAGCAACACCATTTCATTGGAAGAGGTCACTCCTTAGCAAATGCAATAAATACTAGTACTCCCTGTGTCCCATTATATAAGAACGTTTTTGACACTACACTAGTGTCAAAAATGTTCTTATATTATGGGATGGAGGGAGTACGAAGAAAGAGATAGAGAGGAGTAAAAAATACATGTATAGCCAACCTTGTTGTAGTATGAGTGACTAAGTGATGACTATGTATGACATGCCAACATCAGATAGCCTAACGCACCGTGTTAAATCTCCAAGGGCGCGACCGCGCGAGCGACGCGACGGTCATGGTAGGCGTGACCATGATACGGGCTGCTGGCAGCCCTTGGATCTGAGATCAAATGGTCACATCCTAAGTTGCTGAAAATTTTAAGAATAACCCTCCAGGATAGGATATTCACCCATAGGTCTAGAATCACGCCATGCAACCGTTTAATCTCAGATCCAAGGGCTCTCGGAAGCCGGGTATCATGGGAGAATGGAAAGCCACTACCCTGCCATTCGCACGCTGGCAGTTCGCTCCTACTCGTCCCCGCACGTCCTTTAATACTACGACGGTTCGCTCCTAGTCGTCCCGTCAATTCACATTACGGCAGTTCCACTAATCCTAACCCTCCTCCCAAATCCATGGCGTCCCAAATCTCCCTGATCGGCGGTGAGTACAAGGTTAGAACCATCACCGACGATGAGTTCGACATCATCTACACCCGTACTTCTGCGATGGTGAAAAGATGCCTTTCTTGCTTCAGACGCATGTTCAAAAACTCACATGTTGAGTGGGTCGCTGGGCTAGATGTTGAGTACACCACAGTCGTGGGATGAGAGACGGATCTAAAGGATGAAGAGAGGAAGAAGCCCGCCGTGATCCAGGTTTGCGTACATAACGTTTGCTTAGTCTACCACATATGCCATGCCGACGTTGAGTGCCAGGATTTTAAGAACTTCCTCGAGGACAAAATGGTCAAATTCGTTACTGTAGACTTTAAGAACGACAAAGAAGTCCTACATCGGATAGGCCTCGTTGTAGACAACCCCTTCGACCTCCAAAAGAATCGGCTGGTGCCCTCTCGTCAGCCTTCAATGCTGACCCTGGCAGGGGCCATGGTTCATCCTTCGTACGGTAAACTGGAGAAACCTCCATACACATTTCATCGTCATGCATGGCAGCGGAATGTACTAGATATAGACCACATCCAGTACGCTGCAATGGATGGCTACCTTTGTTTCAATATCTACAAGGGTTGGATGAAGAGCAACAGCCAAGTTGGCGGTTCAAGCAAAGAAGTATCGGCCAAGAGGAAGAGGGACAAGGACGAAGTCGAGGACGTGGACGAGGACTCCGAGTAAGGTGGCAGTGTCGTTGCTCATGGTGGTTCTAAACTTCTAATGCAGTGTCTACCGGATTAGTTGCATAGTTTAATTTCAGGTGTGCTTAGTTTAATTTGAGGGGTGTGTTGTGCTGAGCCCCAGCAGAACTATGTTATGTTTCTTCTCGTTACTTTAACTCTTCAGTATGTACATACTAGTACTAGTATTTCTTTAATAGAACTAGTCGTCAACCCGTGCATTCGCACGGGCTAGCATGAAAATACTACCTTTGAACATTTATAAACGTACCTTATAATTAAGCTATTATCAACTGACGATTTCTTTAGTAACTTAATCATCTGATTGTTGCTGCTAACATTAATTTTCATAGAAGGCACTTACATGATTTCTAATTTATCCATTTGTTTCAGTACATATTATAATGTATTTATAGCAATTCTAAAAGTATGTCACCCTATTTGGAAACTGGCCTATGAATTTATTCAACTTGGTGCACGTTGCATAAGACACTTACCTTCGGTGCATAATTTAAAATTTGGTTCGACTCTAGGATGTACAGAATACGTTTCCTATTTGCATGTGTAGCCGTGTGTATTGTCAAGTATGACATATGCTTATATGTATCTCCTCACTGTGAAAACAATATTTAATTCTATTCCAGATTTTTGTCATGGTTGGTTACACGTGACAGAGCTAGGTGGAGTGATCTCTTGGTTGGCAATGTAGATTATTAGTAGATGTACCTTCTTTTAACCCGTCATTAGTTACCATGCCCAATTGATCTAATTACATTGTTAATTTTTAATCAAAACAAAGTGTATAGTGAGATTTAAACAATGTATGCGACTCTAGCTAGCACATGGAGCAGACACCTGGGAGAGAACTGCACTTCCCGATGATGTCAAGGTGTGCTAGGCCGTGTACTTTGTTGTGCTTGGTGGTGATGAGAGCAGATGGCCAATGTTTTTTTCTTACTTTGTGACACAAAAGAAAGGCATTAACAACGAAGTATATATGTAAAGTACAAATCATACGCTCCCATATATTCTATTAAATCCTAGTTTTTATTAAAATATACATCAATACCCCGCTTATCTTTCTAGGTCTTGATGCTTCTAGCTTCAGAAATTGTTTGGTTGCTGATTGTTTATTAAAAACACTATGAAACTTATATTATGAAAGAACATGGAAATGCACCAAAAAATCTTACATGTTTATCCTTTTAATTCCATTGTTAGTGACAGTACCTTTTTGTTGGTCTTTGAATAATTTTAACTTCCTTTTTTCCTTGAATGTGCAACATCAATATGTATACTGGTATTTTACGTATAAGCCACATATGCGAGTTAATGTAAGATTTATCATAAGTCTTGATTCCTTGAATATGAATTCATCTTTATCCTCATTACCATCATATGCACAATACAACTGTCCTGTTGGTTCTAGTCTTTTGAATTTTCTTCCCAATTAGTTTATCATCGCTAACATGCTTCTACAAAAACCTGACCAAACCTGTGTTACCGTAAAATATTTATTATAAATATAATTTGGAATGCAGTAGATATAAAAATCATAGAACATCATAGTAGAAAAGGTAGATGCATGTTCAAAGTTGCTTTCGATCTCCCAAGTAGAGGAACCCGCTTTGTTTTCCTGTCTCGTATTACAAAACAATATTATTATGCAGTACCGACTCATGAAATCCTCCATAAAAAATATTAATTATAATTTAAATAACTTATATCTCAAGCTATTTAAAACTCCCAATCTGTTCAATAAAAAAACTGTAGATGCCATCTAAAATGCTGTTTGTGGCTAAAGTCATAGATATGGAGACATGCAAACCGTATATGTTCTGTTGTTTGTAGTCCAACAACAAAAACTGTAGAAGCCACCTCTAAAAAACGTGTTGACGTGCCATCTATCTGCCCCTCGCTGTGTCCGGTTTGCCTCTCTATGTAGTCCTCGCCCATCCTTTTCCAAATTTCCAGTCTTCCGCGAGCCCATGCCGGACTACCCTGCCGCAGCCTATAGCTGCCACCGGATATGAATCCCTCTTCCGGTGCCATTGCATCGACATCTCCGCAAAATGCGCATCCAGCATCCGGCCACTGTATAGACAACGCCCGCCTCAACACTTTCCTAAACCCACTGTCCTGGCAGTCGAGAAGCATATGTACAAACACAGTTATTCGTCTTAATGCTGATCGTAGGTAAGACTAATCAGCTTCTCGAGGATTCAAATAATGGATTCCATATAACGGAAAATGAAATAGAGATACCATATTGGTCACTAATGCATGTGCTCTAATGATAGACCGATAAACCATGGTATGACCGTGGAAATAAAACAATGAATAGTGCACAATGTGTTGGAAAAAAATGATCAATCAATATAGATGCTATTGAGTTTCTTCTTCTTTGTGAGTGAATATTCCATGAGCAGCATTTATGGGCACAGGTTTTCAGCCTTTCGATTGAGCAACACACATACATGGGATCCGTTGAAAACATATCTGCATATGTTTGTTGGTCAACACCAAGATAAATTAGTTCTGCTAAAAAGAGTAATATATTTTGCTTGTCGGACATAAACTGTGAATAGAGGATCAAACTAACCCTAGATCGACAAATTTCGACAAAAAGTAAAACTTGAGGAGGAGTAAACCTGAATGCAGATTTGAGAGAAGACCAACATATCTAGTTGGTCCGATTCTCGTCTTCGCCCTGCTCAAGGGAAGTGCATGCTTTTTCTCCACATGTGTCAATTCAAAGAAAGGATTTGGGCCCTTCAGTCTTGTAACACGTACATGGAGTCTGTTCGATGCATATCCGCATTTGCTGTTGGTGAAAAACCAATAAATTTGTTTTGCTAAATGAAGTAAGATATTTTGCTAGTCGGCATTAAACTGTAAACAGAGGATCAAACTAACTATAGAACGAAAAAATTTGACAGACAGTAAAACTTAAAGAGGAGTATACTTGAATTCACAATAGAGAGAACACCAACCTATCTAGTTGGTCTGATTATCGTCTTTCCCTGGTCCAAGAAAAGTGCAGGATTTTTTTTAGAAATAGACAGGCTGTAATCGGTATGCTGGTGGCTGTTAGGGCCGTACTAAGGACAATAATGGGCCTAGCTACCGGCAGTTGGGAGTGACTCTGGAGATGCACTGGTGGAGAGGAAACGCCTGCCCATTGAGAAACACCTGCCCACGTAGTTTGTTGAGATGACCGATAGGCAGACGCTAGATAAAGCAGATTAACAAATGGAACCTCCAGCATTGCCTTGCGTTAACCCTTCTCCACTGCATCGTCCATCATGGATTACAGTGTGATCAAGCATGTAAGTTGAGGAGATTAGAAAAACCGAAGATGTAGCACTGCCCAACTACATATATCATCTGAATAATATTTAGAAACTTGGAACCCACAAACTGGTCCACTTTTAATCCGTTTGTGACGTTGAATGCTTTGGTCAAGCAATCAATCAACTACACCAATTATATTGGAAAGAAACTAAAAAAGCTGCCCAAACATAAAATCAAATTGAAAGTGGTTACTTGTAGGTTCTGAACCTACGAAAAATATTCCATACAGTGTTGCAGATATTGAATAATGTGAACTGATATATCAATCTGTGTCCGCGTACTTTCCGGGTTTGTTTTGTATTGTCGCCATTGGTTTAGATCCTAAATTGCAGAAAACATAGAAAGGAGAACATTAATATAACAGATCAAAGGAACACAAATTTTGAAGTTTATTCAATGCACAAATCGGAAAGAAAGGAGTATGAAACTTTGATCAAATCTTGGTAAAAACAATGTGAGAAACAAACCTGATCCAGTTGTTTTTTAGATCCAGATGAGGAACCAAAATTTGATGCATTACGATCATTGATCAGCTGGATCCATGCCGAAAACTCCCTTGCTTCAGTTTGTGGAGAGAAGATGATTTCGTTTTCCCTGGGGGAAGAGAGAGAATGGAGAGAGGAGATGCGTGGAATTTCTTCTGAGAAAGGAAGGGTCGGTGGGATAGTTTCTAGGGTTTAGAGAGAGAGAGAAAGAAAGAGAGGAAGATACGTGTGAGGGAGAGGGAGAGGAAGATACGGGGTAGAGAACAGAGCGATGAAGGGATCGTGTTTAGATTTTTTTTTTTGTAGAAGTGACGTGTTTACATGGGAGAGAGAATTAATTAAGGGATAGGCCGGGAGGGCTGGTTTATATTTTTCCCTTTTGAAGGGATGATATATGAGTGTGTAGTTAGGATTCTTGTTTAGTTACAAACAGATTGGTTCGTGGGCCTTTTTCTTTTCTTTTTACAGTTATATGATAGAGAATTCGATGGGTTAATCTAGACCGTAAAAAAGTGGCCCCACAATATTAACGGCTCCTAATTTCTAATTAACATGAGATTTTCTAGGGAGTCGCTAATTAGTATAGGTATAGATATAGATAGATAGATAGATAGATAGATTTAGCACCCCCAATTAAGCACGTACTAGCTTTTTTAATAGTACTATATGCATAATTTGGCGACGAGCGCTCTCTATATGTATCACATTTTTTTAAAATTTCAATTTTTGCTCCATGGCGCAATCCATCGATAGTGGAGTACTACTGTACAAAAGTATACATTTTTTTAAAGGCTAGCGTACTGTTCATCACATATATAGCCAGTTAAATTCTCAACCTAGAACGACATGCATGCCATGTAGTAAACCGATCCGGAGGAAGTATAGTAAAAATGAGGTGATTTTACCGAGCAATCGGTGGGGAGCATGGCCTGTCATGCGGTCCCACGTGTCATGATGTACCAAGGCGATGCGCGTGTCCCTCTTGAGGCAGAAGCAATACTAGTACGTGGTTTGAGATGATGTCGAACCGAAGTGTGAAATAATGGTTGCTTCGTCCGTCTGGGAAGGTGCGGCATTGTGATTTGACGTCTCATTGCTCATTACTACTACTGGGCCGGTACGAGTGGGGTGTGTCCCCCCTGATGTTCTGCACTGTTATTTGCTGATTGACGCGTCGACCCGGTTGCTATATGTCCCACATGTCAGCGACAGGAAGTACAGAATTCATGAAAGGGAGCGTCGACGAAGGAGTATACTACAGAATTTATGAAAGGGAGCGACTTAGTTTTGGAAAAAATCTGTTTTTACGGAGTACGTACCCACTAGGGTTTATAGGGCTCATCTAAAAAACATTCGTTTTCCATTTAATAAGTCTCAATTCTACTATACTAGTAGTAGTACCATTACATGTTGGATTTTGAGGTGCGTTAGATCACCCGACGCAAGCAGTGTCAAGAGGAAACTAACCAATGCATGTACAAGTTCAAGGAAATTTAGTGGTCATTCATGCATTCGTTCTAATTAATGCCTCGGTAAACATAACTTCTTGAGAAAAACGAGCGTACTGTGCAAACTACGAAATTAATTCGACCACTCACCGTCTACCTTGGTTGGAGAGATTTTGAAATTGAGCCATAAACTGGAAAGGCTCAATTACTATTTGTGGCCTTGTATAGATGCAAAATGTATATTTTTATAGTGGCCTTGTATAAGTAAATGGAGGGAGTACTAACCAAAGTACATACCTAGTAGGGACGAGGAGTAAACGGAGGGAGCAGTAAAAAAAATTCTCGTGTTGCGAGCCACCGCGCGCGTGGGCGAGGGAGCGGGCGTAAAGGCGTATAGTAGTAGTAAGCTTCACCTCATCCTGCGAGCCACCCCGTCCGTGGGCGGGGGAGACGGCGTACTAAGCAAGTTTCTCCTTATTCTACGAGTTGACGGGACACATTAAAAGTACTCCAGTGTATAGAGCCTTGCCTGTAAGGTAGGTCCCACATGGTTTGCCTCTTTTTTTAATTTAACATAACGCGTCAAGTCGCAATTTGTTTGTTCACCCGTGGTAGACGATCCTCCCTCCACCAGGTGGACAACCAGTACACGTGCCAAATTACCATGTGGGCTGCCTTTTTCGTACAGAAATGAGCTCCACCGTGTATCCGCGCGGGTGTGGTTGGGAAAGAGACGGGAGTACGTGCGCCGTGCGTGCACTTCTTCTCTTCGTGCATGTCCCCCACCTACGTGGGTGTGTGTGAGAGAGATACAAACCTAGACATAATGCGCCGTCCATCCCCATGCCTCCGCCCAGTCCGACCACTAGTCACCACCACGGCACCACGCCCCACTCCTCCTCACCTTATCTCTCATATTTCTCCCTCCATTTTTATTTACAAGGGGCCGCTATCAAAATTACAATTTGCAGATATACAAGGCCACTAACACTAATCTATGCAATATTAATGGTGTTTGCCTCGTGGTACTAGCAAAGGAGGACATTAATTATCCATTGCATGTATGCGGGAGTTTGTAAAAAAATGCATCTTGATGTTTCGTGCAATGCACGGGCATCTTGCTAGTCCATGAAAACAACACATGGCAAAATTCCACGGCGAACGAGGGATTTGAATCTGTTGGGAGGGGTTGTTTGGATCTTGCCCGGGGTAGCCAAAGTATTGGCAACCCTTTTGTCCACCGGTGCCTTTGCCACCGATGGACGAGGAATGACTCGGGTGCTCATGATGTCATGCATCCTCCAGCGCGCATGTTGGAGACGAGCTCGCACGAGCTGTTTTTTTTGTCCCACAACGCCGCCCGAGCCACCCGCAGACCGACCGACGACCTGCAAATTACGCCATCCAACCATAGCCGCACACATTAAGACAGCAACTCAACCAACCGGACGAAATTCACGCAAACACGTAGACAAACTGATATTTCATATAAACAACGACGGAAATCATATAAAATACCGGATTTTCACACAAACATGACGGATTTCATTACATTCAAATGAACTACGCGGTGCTAGTTCTGGACAGCACAGGTATATAATACCTGGCCTGAATGGTCGCCCCCCGATCGATTTGTGTTCCTCATGTCCGGCAGCACGATCACCGGACTGCCGGGAGCCCCGGAGGTATAAGCTTCAACGCAAAGGACGGCTTGCTTCCCCACTGCCCAACTGTTATCATTGGCTGGTGCCGAAGATGATGGTGGCCGACACCGGTTCGAGTTCATCACCGGCCACTACTTTGCCATGGCCGGCACCAGCTCGAGTTCATCCTAACATTCCCCTCTTCCGTGGAGCCCATGCGGGGTCGACGAAGGTCCTCGCAACAAAAGGATCCGGCAAGACACCTGCTGTGTACGCGGCGTCGCCTCCGTGGTGGCCTTCATGGGATCCAAGCGGCGGCGGCCTCCCGTGTTCTACTTCTCCTCGATGATGGCGGCGGATGCGAAGGCGCTGTCCACCGACTCGTCGCTCTCCGCGCACCCGGCTTCTGACGCTGCTTACATGGCGCGGCCGCCGGCATGGGAGTCTCGGCCACAAAAACAGGAGACGCGGTACGAGGCGGCGGCGTGGACGGCAGCAACGACGCCCATGCGCTGCTCCTCGTCGAGCTGGCCTGGAGCGGCGAGTTGCTGAACCGCGTGCCGGCTTGGGGCGGCAATTGGCTCCATCGGGCGAGGGGAGGGAGGTGGATCAGCGAGCTGCATATCTCGTATCTGGCGGGCTACCCAGCCGGCTTGGATGCGGAATAACTACTCTTCGTAAGCCATTGTAAGAGTGGACAAAATGGTGGAGGAGATAGGGGAGCGGCGGAGGTGTGTGATTCTTGGCCGGCGTTTGGCCTCATTTTAATAGGAGATTAAATAGATGGCAGACGGGAGGAGCTGGGCCGGCGTTGCGTTTAACGCCGGCCCGATCATGAAGGGACGTGTGTCCAGAGTGGGTTTCTCGGCTTCCACACGGGCGGGTTTCATGGAGGCGTTTGAATGCGGTACGGAGGCGTGTTCAGCCGGGCGTGCCCCGAGTGGCGCCCTCGACTCTGACATAGGACACTGCGTCGTTCTTCCACTGACGTGTGGGCTCTTTGGGTGCATGGCCTACATGTCAGTGACCCAACGCAGGCAGCGCACAGCAGAGGAACCTTTGGTGGGCCAGGGCGGTCAGAAGCGGGCATTTCATAAACCGATGATTGTTCATTGAGTGTGACATCGTCTTTTTCATGTAGTTAAGCCTACTATGTTGATAGCCCGTTCGATATGTTGTGATTCATAAAGACCGATGCAAACATCAATGTTCTGCTTATCACAGATAAGATTGATTAATACCCGTAACAATCCATGTCCTTAACAAAGGGTGCATGCACGTATAGGTTGAGCGTGTGTCTTGCGTCGTGTGCTGTGTGCATGCAGGCGTGCGAGTGTTGCGTGCGTGCAAGGGTGCGTTTCAGTGTTGCATGCATGGGTGCGTACGTGCGTATGTTCGTGAGTGCATGTGTACGTGTCAGTGTTGCATGCCAGCATGCGTGCGTGCGTACGTTATGTGTAGGTGTCCGTGTTGCACGCCTACATGCGTGTGTGTCTTGCGTGCATGCATGTGTACGTGCGGGGTGAGGCTACACGTCAGTTGACTGACTTTTTCATCTCTGGTCATTAGATTTTCCAGCCGTTGGATAGGAAATCAAGGGCCTCCAGTTTACCATCAAACTCCACCCCCCTGAGCCGCGAGCGACCACCGGCCGAACCGCCCGCCCCCGCCGCCCGCGGCCGGCCGGCCCTCCCCAAAACCACTCCCCACCGCCGGTCCGCCGCCGCACCGGCCCTCCCTCTAGCCCCTCC
>NC_057810.1:94222330-94237691 GCF_018294505.1 Triticum aestivum
CCCGCGCCGAGATTTTTCTCCGGGGATCCCCACCCCACCGCCCAATGAACGCCCCCCCCAACCGCCGTGACTACCAACCAGAGGTTTCACGACTTCGAATACCCACCGACCACTAGTTTATTACCATTTATGTCCTTCATATACGCGCTGACGGGTGGGCCCTATGGTAATGTGCGCTGCTGAATGTGGACCGTTTGACTGGTCAATTGATCGTGTTATCAACAAATTACGGAGATGTATGGTGAGCCAGTGACCGTATGATCACCCTAAAATGTACTCCTATTTTATTAACACAGTACAGACTCAAACTACCATTTCTTTTTTTCATATACGGGCTGACAGGTGGGCCCCACGGTTACGCGCCCCGATGGTGCAACACTAGTTGTGCCGTTTGACTTCTCAATTGATTGTGTCATCAACAAAATACGGAGTTGTACGGGTGAGCCAGTGTCAGTATAATCATGACATGTATTTGTTTAACATGATATAGACGCAAGGGCTCATATATACGCGCAAGCACTCACCGCTATAAGCGCACACACGCGAACCCTACCCCTATGAGCACCTTCGAGAGAGTGGGCCAGCATAGATGATCTTGAGATTTTACGAAGTCACCATAGGTGCCTCATAGTCGAGTGGAACGTCTCCTCCCACTGAACGTACATCGCCGGAAAATACTGAAATTAACACAAGATAAATGCGAGCACCGGGACTTTAACCTTGGTGGGCTCGAGAAACCACTGTCCTCTAACCATCCAACCACATGTTGGTTAGCACGACAAAATGTATGTGGTGACCGTGATGAGCTTATTCTGAAGTCCAGTGACCATATCGTGCTTTCGCTTCAAATACAATGACCGTAAGTGTCGTTAACAAAATACGGAGCACGCATCAAATGCAAAGTCCGTCAGTGTCCTCAACAAAATATGGAGACGTATCGTGAGCTAGATACCGTTGTACTATTGTATATGCTTATTTTCTTAGTGGTCGAATGCGTGTGTGGTGTGGTGGGCACATCATTTCTAGTTGTGGTGGGTCAACATGAAGACTCATGGGTCGGTTCCATCCTGAGCCACATATAGGTTGGACCGAGACGTGTTATACGGGGACCCGTGTAGAGGACTCGGCGTACAACACGAAGCTACCAGAGTCGCGGAGGACTCTATCCCCACTGGTGATAAGCCTACTATATATGATTTGTAACCCTAGGCCCTTAGTATGTTATACAAGCTTGGGGGCTTGTTCGTCGATAGTATACACACACGCACAATGCCTGGTATTCACGTGTACTTTGTACACACCCCTATCACTAATATACAGTACCAGGAGTAGGCTCTTTCTTCAACTGCAAGGGTCCGATCCGAACTAGGGTAAAACTTTGCCTCGTATTACCATCTCTGCCAACTACTATTAGAGAGGTGTGTCGGGGGGGGCAATGTGTGCGAGAGAGGCCTAAAGATAATGTGCGTGCGGGAGACACGTAGGCACATATATGTGCGTATAGAGGGCTAGTAGAGACCGTGCATGTGTATATATGCATGTGAGAGAAATAGTGAAAAGAGTGGTACATAGTAGTTAGAAAGAGAGAGAGAAATAGAGAGAGCATGTGTGTGAGACACCCCGACACCCTGAGAGAGATTGTGAGCATGTGTGAAAGAGAAATGCCGATGCATATAAAGTGTGTGCACTTATGCATTAGATAGAGAGATATATAACGCGTTTGTGAGAACAGGGCGAGGCATAGTGCATCTACGTGTAAAAGGCAGTTCTACGCATTAAATTAAAATATAAATGGCATTATTATATTTGGATGAGATCATGAATTTTGCAAATTTGCGTATGGATGAAAATCGGTCTATCAGACACCCATACTCTATTGAATTCTAACATGTGCATGTGTTTATTTCATATTATCGATCCATAGAGTGAGAGCAGTTTGAAATACAGGCAATGGATGCTTTTGCAATTCATATATAAACATTAATTAGTGCACTCCATGTTGTTAGTGTGAAGCACTTTATACATTTGTTACTTGCATGGATACATTCCAAATTGCTAGATACGAAATAAAATACATGTCGAATTCAACATAAAGGGGGTTTTGAAGATTCGAATTCATAGAAAGTGCATTCATCTATTTGAACCCGAGATAATGGCATTTGTAAATCAGATGTAAAAGGGGGCATCAATCTTTATTGTGAGTTTGAACATGCTATATATATTCATACGCATATCTAACTTTTTTTTTGCAACCAAGGAGATTATACCTGGAACCATGCATGAACTGAGGTAAGTTGCATATTTTTAATATATACTTGTTTACAATGTATATTAAAATGTACCCCCTCCATTCCAAAATAATCGTAGCTTTAGGATTTTCAAGAGTAAAGATTTGTGAAATTTGACAAATCTTGAGAATTCATTCAAGAGAATCGAAAACGTTAATGCTTGTGCTCCCAAATATTGAACGAAGCGCCAAATAGGCCTCTGGTCACCCGAAACCGTGCGAGACTAATGTTTTGGTGGTAGGGAATTACTGTCATGACTCTGGCCTGTGTAGCCTATCGGCACGATATCCAAAGGTCTAAACCGGGGTAGGTTTGTAACTTCACCAAGACGCTAGTCTCAACCGCCTCCGAGAAGCATTCGTACGCCGTGGGCGCCTAAACACCCATGCGCTCGGCCGAAATCTATCCCGCCCACATTTGGGACACCTGACATGACTGTCCTACCCCCAACCCGCAATATGTCCGAAATTTTAGATGGGGGAAAAGTTTGTAACTTACCCTAAATTTCAAACAAGCGCGTCTCAAACCGAAACATTGTTCCCCCTTAGTTCCCCGCCTCCCTCCATTTCCCCATTCATACTCCGTGGGCGCGAAAACGCCCTCTCCACCAGCCGCGAAACCCCAGCCTCCTCCATCCTCCACCCCATAGCGGCCAATCCACCGCCGCCCTCCTCCATCACGCCGGAGCCGATACCCCGACGTCATCGTCCAACGCAACCGCAACCGCAACACCCTCAAGGACTTAGCAGTTGAAGCCGAGGCAGAGCTGCCCCCACGAGCCGACGCCGACGTGCGCCGTACCAGAACCACTCCGACCACGCCGTCCTGTGCCTCACTGTTGCGGCTCCACTGTCGCAACCGTACACCGCACCAGAGCTATTCCCGCTACACCGTCGTTTGTCGCCTCGGATCTGCTTCCCCGCTGCCGACAGACGGCCACCACACCACACTCAACAACTTGGCCATGAGTTCGTCCAAGGCTGCACTGTCCTCCACAACTTCTTGTTTCCGGCAAAACAACAAGATCGTCGGAAAAACAGAAGGAGGACACAGCACTACCAGCAGAAAGAGGTACTCATCTTCCCTTATTCATGCAAATCTTATGTCTCCGCTCACACTGTATTTATCCCACGAAAGAAACTAGTTGAGCGCTTCTGACTGCATCTTCTTCATGATACTAAATGCATAAGGTTTCCTCCCTTTTACTATTTCACCTTTGCTAGAGGTCAGTGGCCCGCCTGGATTTCAATTCAGGGGCAGTCGAACCGCAATTAAAAGAAGCAGCACCCACTTAGGCGCGCGGAGCACCTAGTCCACCTGTTCCCTGGGGAAGCGGCGCATCAGTGTCTATCATAGGGGTGTGGGGCGCAGGAGCTGCTTGCGCCCGATCGGGAGGTCGGCGGGGCTTGAATGGATGGTCGGGGGGCGGTGCCAAGCATGGGGTGACAAGCACGGCGATGCCAAGCACGGCGGTGCGGTGAGGTCGAGGGGAGGGCGCAGGCAGGGGAGGAATACTGGGCCGGTGGTTGCTGGCGTTTCGAGGAAGATCGTCAACACTAACTGGTTGGAGGTAGATGAAGGCGATATGCCCGTTCTTTGTACATAGGATGGTGCAGAAAAAATGGACTGACCTATTTGCTTTCAGTCGACTGTTATTTTCATAGAATCCTGTAGTAATTGAGTGTGCCATGCATGTTGTAGAGCTATCATATGTCTCCCATCATTTATTTCTCACCAACCTGCTATCTGCTACCTTTACACTATACTAATTGTGCACACACTTCACCCATACTCACACTATTGTTTTTTTATGCATGGGTATTTCAGACTCTGACGCAGTGTTGATGAATGCAGAAAAGAAAAGACAGAAGTCGCTCTAGTGTAATTCGAAGATAAGCACTAAGCGTTTCAGCGCTCTAATGGGTGCAGTGTCAGCAGTTGGAGACAGTAAATGTAGCTCTGCAGTTGATGATCTCAATTGCCACACACAACCATCCCAGGTGCTTGCTTTAACTTCGCACTCTCAAATGTGGTTGCATGTTGCATATGGTGTCTAGCCTGTATTGCTTCCAATTTGGTTAAATTGCACCTGCTTACTTTGCACATTATACCTTTGATAATGACATGCCTTCCTGTTTTTGATACATACTACATATGTCTATTAACCATGTTCGTACATCAAACTAATGCTCTTTTGTATCCCTCGTCAATCACTTATGATGAGACAGTCACCCGGGTGGGTTACTGTGAGACGCCCTACTCGTTTAAAGAGTGCAGTGTCATCCTCCCCACATGATTCTCAAGAAACAGCAAGGCTAAATGAAGATAGTCAACGTAGCTCTCTAGTTGATCACCGCAATTCCCCCACACCACCATCGCAGGTGCTTGATCTTACTTGGCAGTGTGACATGTGGTTGCATGTTGCATATGGTGTCTACCTTGTAATGCTTCTAATTAGGGTAAATTGCATCTGCTTAGTTAACACATTATACCTGTGAACATGACATGCCTTCCTATTTTTGGTACATACTACGTCTTTATATTAACCATGTTCTTACATCAAACTACTTTTCTTGTGTATCCCTCATCAATGCTCCTAATTTGTTAAATTGCATCTCCTCAGCTTACACATTATACATGTGAATATGACACGCCTTCCTGTTTTTGGTACATACTACATCTGCCTATCACACCATGTTCTTACATCAAACTACTGTTCTTGTGTATCCTGCGTCTATCGCTTATGATGAGACAGTCACGCGTGTGGGTTAATATGAGACGCAATACTCTTATAAAGAATGCAATTTCATCCTCTCCACATGATTCTCAAGAAACAGCAAGCCTAAATGAAGATATTGAATGTTGCTCTGTACCTGAAGACAGCACTTCCCCTACACCACCATCACAGGTGCTTGCTCCAACTTCGCAGTGTGATATGTGGTTGCATGTTGCATACGGTGTCTAGCTTGTAATGCTTCTAATTAGGGTAAATTGCATCAGCTTATTTTACACACTATACCTGTGAATATGACATGCCTTCCTATTTTTGGTACACACTACATCTATGTGTTAACCTTGTTCTTACATGAAACTACCTCTCTTCTGTATCCTGCATCAATCACTTAAGATGAGTCACCTTCATTCATTGCATATTGCATATTATTTCTAGCCTGTTGCCACGTATTGCTTCTAATTTGGTCAAATACATTTGTTAGGGCACCCTTTTAATTTGGCAGAGTGATATTGGTTTCATCTTTCATATGGTTTCTAGCTTGCATCGATTCTAACAAGTTCAAGCACCTTGTGCTTAGTTTACACTTTATACATCATACATGTCAATATGTCACGCCGTCCTATTTTTCATACATATTCCATCCTCCTATCATGCGGCTGCCTTACATGAAAGTAGTGTTCGTCAGTATCATGCATCAATAAGTTCTCAAGAGCAAATTTTATTCTTTTTTCTTGTGGGTTTAACTTGACAAGGCAAAATAAAGAAAGAGGAAGGAAAAGAGTAAGGAAGGCGATGATGGTGGTCCTCTGCAGCAACGTAAACGGAGCATCTGTACCGATTCTCCTTGTACTGATAGTGCATTACATGGTCCAAGTCTCCGCTCCCCTACTCCACCATCCAAGGTGCTTGCTCTAACTTGGCAGTGTGATATCTGGTTGCATGTTGCATATGGTGTCTAGCTCGTATTGCTCCTAATTAGTGTAAACTGCATCTGCTTAGCTTACACATGATACATGTGAATATGACACGCTTTCCTGTTTTTGGTACATACTATATCTGTCTATCACACCATGTTCTTACATGAAACTACTCTTCTTGTGTATCCTGCATAAGTCACTTATGATGGGACACCTTTAAGTTGGCAGTGTGATATTGGTTTGCGTCTTGAATATGATTTCTAGCATGTATTGCTTCTAGTTTGATGAACGCCACCTATGACGAGACAGTTTTAACTTGTCAGAGTGATATTGATTGCACCTTCCATATGGTGTCTTGCAGTGTTTCTAATTTGTTGAAGTGCCTTCTGCTTAGTTAACACATCATAGGTGTGAATATGTCAAGCCTTTTTTCGTACATATTCCATCCTCGTATCATGACTTTGCCTTTTATCAGAGTAGTGTTCGTCAGTATCATGCATGAATGAGTTCTGAAGAGCGAATGATATTCCTTTTTCTTGTCGGTATGACCTCACAATGCAAAATCAATAAAGCTAAAGGAAATTGGCAAGGCATTGGATGATGGTGGTCCTTCCGAGCAACTGAAACGGAGGTTCTCTACAGATTCTACTCCGCCATCCTCCCAACAAGATTCACAAGATAACGCAAGGCTAGACAGTCAATGTAGCTGTGTAGATGATGAGCACATCTCCCCTACTCCACCATCACAGGTGCTTGCTCTAACTTGGCACTATTATATGTGGTTGCATGTTGCGTATGATGTCTAGCTTGTATTGCTTCTAACTTTGTTGAATTGCATCTGCTTACTTTACACATAATGCCTGTGAATATGACATGTGTTCCTGTTTCTACATCACACTACTATTCTTGCATATCCCGCATCAATCACTTATGATAAGGCACCTTTAAGTCGCCACTGTGATATTGGTTGTGTCTTGCATATGATTTCTAGCATATACTGCTTCTAATTTGTTGAAACACCATACAGTTTGAACTTGGCAGAGTGATATTGGTTGCATCTTTCATATAGTGTCTAGCTTGCAGTGCTTCTAATTTGTTGAAATGCCTTCTGCTTAGTTACCACATCATAGGTGTGAATATGTCACACCATCCTGTTTTTCATACATATTCCATCCTCGCATCATGTGTTTGCCTTTCATCCGAGTAGTGTTTGTCAGTATCATGCATGAATGAGTTCTGAAGAGCAAATTTTATTCCTTTTTCTTATCGGTTTGACTTCACAATGCAAAATCATTACAGCTGAAGGAAATTAGTCCGGGAATGGATGCTGGTGGTCCTTCGGAGCAACTCAAACAGGGGGTCTCTAAAGATTCTACTCCGCCATCCTCCCAACAAGATTCGCAAGACAACACAAGGCTGGACAGTCAACGTAGTTGTGTAGATGATGAGCACATCTCCCCTACTCCACCATCACAGGTGCTTGCTCTAACTTGACACTATTATATGTGGTTGCATGTTGCGTATGATGTCTAGCTTGTATTGCTTCTAACTTGAATTGCATCTGCTTACTTTACACATAATGCCTGTGATTATGACACGTGTTCCTGTTTCTAGAACATACGTGTACATGATGAGAACATCTCCCCTACTCCACCATCACAGGTGCTTGCTCTTACTTGGAACTGTTATACGTGGTTGCGTTTTCCGTATGATGTCTAGTTTGTATTGCTTCTGATTATGTAGAATTGCATCTACGTAGCTTACAACTTATACCTGCAACGATCACTTACCCATAAGACACATTTAACTTGGGACTGTGATGTAGGTTGCATCTTGCATTGTCTTCTAGCTTGTCCTGCTTCTAATTTCTTGAAATGGCACTTACGACGAGACACTTTTTACCTGATAGAGTGATATTGGTTGCATGTTCATATGGTGCCTAGCTTTCATTTCTTCTATTTTTGTTGAAATGCCTTCCGCTTACTATTTTTTCATACATATTCCATCCTCCTATCGTACGTGTGAATATGAAATGCTGTCTTTTTTTGTATATATTCCATCCTCCTATCATGCGCTTGGCTTACATCAAAGTAGTGTTCGTTTGTATCATGCATCAACCAGTTATGCAGAGCTAATTTTATTCATCTTCTTGTGGTTTTGACTTCATAAGGCAATATCAGAAAATAGGAAGGAAAAGAGTAAGTTAGGGGATGTTGGTGGTACTCCACACCGACGCAAACAGAGACTCTCTAGATTTGCCACTGCTACTGCTAATGAAGTTGAAGTCCCAAGTCTACATGATGAGTTCATCTCCCGCACTCCACCATCGCGGGTGCTTGCTCTAAGTTGACAGCGTGATAATTGGTTTCATATTGCATATGTTGTCTAGCCTGTATTTCTTCTATTTTGATTAAATTGCACCTGCTGAGTTTATACGTTATACATGTGCATATGACATGGCTTTCTGTGTCTAGAATACACTGCATCTATATATCAGACCATGTTCTTACATCAAAGTACTGTTATTGTGTATCCCGCATCAGTAACTCATGATTGGACGCTTTTAACATGGCAGTTTGATAGTGGTTGCATCTTGCATTGCTTTCTACGTTGTACTGCTTCTAATTTTTTGAATTGCCACTTATGGCAAGACACTTTTAACTTGGCAGAGTAATATTGGTTGCATCTTTCATATGGTGTCTAGCTTGCATTACTTCTATTTTCTTCAAAATCCTTCTGCTTAGTTTGCACATCATAGCTGTGAATATGTCATGAAGTCATGTTTTTCTTACATATTCCATCCTCATACGGTTATCTTACATCAAAGTATTACTTGTCTGTATCATGCATCAATGAGTTCTAAAGAGTGAGTTTATTCTTTTGTGTTGTGGGTACAGCTTGACATGGCAAAGTCAAAAAAGAGCAAGGAAAATAATATAGTAGGGAGTGCTATTACTCATCGGGTGAAACGAAAAAGGTTCTGTCGTCGAGATTCTGCTGGTACTTATAGTGCAGTAGAAGGTCCAAGTCCACCGGCTAAATCTACAAACACAGTATCACCTGCTCCACCAGCTGCAGCATCCGCTTCAACTGTACCAGCATCTCAACTAGTTACTCGTTCGTTTGCTCCGGAACTGGCCAGTTCCCAAGCTGCCTTCACACCTAACACTACTTCCGAAGCACTGCTGACACAACAGGACTTGGCAAGATCATATGAACCTCATGAGCATCAACACCAAGACGGTACCTGACCGAGTCAAGTTGCAGTTGCATGCTCCTTTATATGTACTCCCACAATTTGATGTACACTAACACTTTCCATATTCGTTGTTGAATTAGCACCACGGCGCAAGCGGAAACAGACATCAGGGATAATGCTTGACAGATTAACAAAATCTAAAGTAGGAAGAATGGAGATCCATTTTGAGGCAGGTTTAAAAAGGCCATGTGATGCTACAGAGTCAGCCAAGTTAGTATCAGAGGCAGCCGTTGCCGTTAGGTGTCATGCGCGTATCCTCCCAACGTGGATCCAGTACAGGAATAAGAAAGACAATACCCAGTTTAACACCTTCCTTGACCATTTATCTGTAAGTAATGTTATTCATCGCAATTAGTAATATTGTATTGCTCTGTCCCATACTTTCTAGCTTCCTCCTAATAAGACTCGCATTCTTTTTTCAACAGATGAGGCTCAAGTTGGATCCGAAAGATGATGCAACTAAACAAGCATGCACTCATGTTTTTTAGTCTGCTCTGCGACAGTATCGGTACCATCTTAGAAAATCTCCCTTTGAAGGGAAGGCTAACAATGAAATCACCCAAACATCTCCAGTGGAATATATTACAGATGAAGACTGGACAGCCCTCGTTAAACACTGGTCTGATCCAAAGTATTAGGTAGGCTATATGTAGTTGATCAGACCACATATTGAACTTGTATTTATGTATGTGCCTTACAAGTGTATCTTCTTCTAGGCTAACTATTTGAAGAACAAAACCAACCGTTCTAAAGTGATGTTCCAACAGACAATAGGATCTCGTAGCTATATTGCACACTGCGAGGCTCTTGTAAATAGCTGCTACTTCCTTCTTTTTTTTGTGCCATATTATTGTATCTATATTGACTTGTTCCAAATACAGAGGAAATCCCGTGGGGACCAAAAAGAACCTGAACCAAATGCAGTGCAAATCTTCAAGGATTGCCACACCAGCAAGATGAAGGGCATGAGCACACCAGCTCAAGCCTCTGTTGTAAGTCCTTACTCCTCCTGCCTTGAACTGATTGGTACCGTGATGTGTTCATTTAACTACTTGGTTTGCAGCCAATGTCAGTTACTCTGTTCACTTTTGTACACAGTTGTCTTAACGTATCATTTTACCTTACATGGTTAAAAAGAGATTAAGGATATTCTTTTGGTCTTGATCTGTAATCTAGTTGTTATGTTCACGTGCGCACACAATGATAAAATAGCATGTTTGTTTTATATCTGTTTGCCCATGATATGAATGATGTCATACTATGTTCATCCTACTTTAAACCATGTCTCTTTATCCTTAGATGTCAACAAATGTGAGGAAATAGACAATACAGTAGGCATGCTACATGGACATATGTTCCGAAAGTGATTTTATTATGTAGTTGGCACTAGAATACATGCTAATGTATTACAGTAGTTCACCAAAATAAGTTATGTATAAATGTTTAACCTACTTTGTTTGTTTTCGTCTCATTAGTAACTTATCTGGTACACTAATCTACAAGTTCAAACTTTCAGGAAGCTATGGAACAAATGATTGAACAACCACAACCACCTGAAGGTGACGAGGCTACTACATGCACAATGTCACCTCTTGTTGCAGTGCGTCAGTATCTCTCCACTAACAGTGCAAAAAGCACCTTCCTGCGTAATTCTGGGTTGGTTGTCAAGGTAACCTCGTCCAAATCGCCTACTGAACAAAATCTTCCTGCTAGACAGAGTGATATATCTGTGCTCCAGACACAAGTCCAATCCCTAATGGACATTGTTTCGGAAACAAGAATAGTGGTTGAGAAATGTCGTCAAGATATGAATGGTATTGAAACCAGACTATCGGACATTCGCTTCGTTGTTGAAGAGCAATGGAGGAAAAAGGTGGAGATCGTGCTGCTCCATCAGATTCTACAGCTTGAAACATTAGCACTCAGGTCAAATGATCTGTGCTTCTATACATCTGATGGTGCTTTTATCTGGAAGGACTGTAAACTTTATGCCAACAGGCCTTTTGTTGTATGATTGGAATTTATTTTGTTGTGATACAACATTTATGATGCTGCCACAGGCTGCAGTAATTACGACGCTATTTTTGTATAGTGTAGGTTTATCTTAGTAATGTATTCGGCCGAAAGCTTTGTAGGAGCCCAACATGCCAACATTCGCCGGGCCCATTACAATTGGGCTAAAAATGATTACGGGCCGAAATTGGCATGTAGCCCACTAAAAATATCTGGGCTTAAATTAGCATAAGCTTTCAAATTTTTCTGGTAGGCCTGTGCCCATAGTGGGCCTTTAACAGGCCTAAACATAATTTGGGCCCTCAGTAAAAATAGGCCGTTTACATGTGTAAATATCTCAAGCCCATAAAAACATGTGCCTTTAATAGATCGAAAGTGAGATTGGGCCCTGATTGTGCCAAATAACCCACTGGACTTAGCAGGCCGAAATGGTGGCCCATTTACGATGCGGATATTTGACAGGCCGAAATTCGGACGGGCCGTAAATGCACCGACCTAATACACGGGCCTTTAACAGGTCGGAACTTCGGTCGGGCTAGATTATCATCATGTTTATATGGGCCGTTAATGGGCCCGATATGACGTTGGGCCACATATGGCCCATGGTTTACGTCCGGCGTTAACAGGCCAAAAATGACAACAGGCCGAAAGTGGCCCAAATCTATAGTGGGCCTCTAACAGGCCGAATGACAGACATGGCCGAATATGACACAAATCCTTCACGGTCGTTTATGGGCCGAAAGTTTTGATGGTCTGTAAATGGGCCCAAATGAAGCCGGACCTTTAACAGGCCGGAAATACACCAGGCCGTAATTCGGCCCAATTACTTAGCGGACTGTTAATGGGCCAGAAGTGACCATGGGCCGCATTGATGACAAGTTTAGACCAGGCCGTTGACGGGCCGATTTGACAGAGGATGTTGGGCCTTTAGCTGGGCCGGCTCATTATGGTCTGCAGAATCTTGTGGGCCTTTATCTGGGCCGGCCCGTTGTGGTCCGCAAAATATTGTGGGCCTTTAGCTCGGCCGGCCCATTATGGTTCGCTAAATTTTGTGGGCCTTTAGCTGGGCCGGCCCATTATGGTCCGCTAAATCTTATGGGTCTTCGGTTGGGCCGGCCCATTTAAACTTTGTGGGCCACTTTTGGGCCGGTCCACGTGTCAACATATCATAGGCCCATCTCGACCGTTGGATGAGTGACACCTATGCCAACGCGGAGCTGACACGTGGATCCGTCAGCCAATGAGAATTTTACACGTGGAAAATCGGCATTGGTCGTGGCTATTAACGGGTTATCGGATCCAAAATCTGACCCGATAGCTTAACGGTGTTCCATTACGGTGGATGCCACGTGTCGCTCACCCTTGACGAAAGCTCTTCTGTGATGCGCGATTTATCGTCATGGAAGTGGACACTTCCGTGATGATAATTTTGGTAATGTCAAGGAACACTTCTACGACAGCACATGTATGACTATCTTGATTTTGTCATAAATTTGTCATGGATGTACATGCATGACAAAAAACGCGACCTACTGTGACAAACACGTATCATCACAGAAGTGTATTTTTTTGTAGTGTGAGCTCCTTCCGCCATAGGCATGGAGTCTTCAGAGAAGAACCCAGCCGAATCTCCCCTTCACCCGTAGGGTGGTCAAGCTCAAGGTCCTCAAATCCGTCTGTTATTTGATCCACCATCACCCTAGCATATCCTTCTGGAATCGGCTGCGTGGTAGGTTGAGCCAGGTGCATTAGGTATAACAGAGCCAACAGCCGCCTTGACTTTCAATGTCATCCATCGCGTCACAAGGTGGCAATGTTGAGACTCTGTGATAACATCCACAGGGTAGCCCGTGAAGACAGGCTCCAGCTGCTGAGTCTGCTCGGTGGAAGCCACGCAGCTTCTCCGCTGAGATGGCAGGGTAGCTTCAGGGGAAGCTTCGGCAAGTCGTTTGCTGCGATCTGCTTCTCGTTCCTCTAGCCCTTGTACCCTTTCGTGCAGCGCCTGCAGTTGGCTATGCTCCACTTTCTTCCTCCTCTCCTGGGTTTTGTAACCCCCTGCGTCCGGAAACCCAGCCTTCCCCGGAAGGGAGCCTGGCATGCCTCGTGTCCGTCCAAGGTGCTCAGGATTCCCAAGGGCCATTGTGAGCTCGTCCTTCTCTCTATCTGGAACGAACGTCCCTTCCTGCGCTTTCTCGATATACTACCAAAGCTTCCTGGCGGGTATTCGCAGTTGCTCTTCCATCCAAACGCACTTCCCTGATACAGGGTCCAAGGTTCCGCCAACCCCAAAGAACCAAGTCCGGCAATGTCTGGACATCTCAATGTCTCTGGTTCGACCCCTTTAGCAATCAGGTCATTCTCAGCCTTGTCCCACAAAGGTCGGGCTTTGAGGTAACCACCTGACCCCGTGCGATGGTGATGCTTCTTCTTCGCAGCATTAATCGTGTTTGTCGCTGACATCTTCTTACTCTTTTCCGATGTCTTGTGGGCCACAAATGCGGGCTATTGATCTCTTATCTTCTCAAACCGGCCGGTGAATTATGGTGTCTCTTCTTTGTCAACAAACGTTTTAGCTCATTCTTCCACCTCCTGAATAGTTCTGCCATCTTCTTACGAGCATGAGACTTGATCAATTCCTCTTTAACTGGCTTCTCTGGATCCTCCTATGGCGGTAGGGTGAAATTTTCCTTAAGAGTTGTCCAAAGATCTTCTTTCTTTATATCAGAGACATAAGACGTCGGCACCTCAGGGTCTTCCTTCTTTGGCTTTAACCATTGCTGGATACTAATCGGGATCTTGTCCCTAACAAGAACCCCGCACTGAGCACAAAATGCATCCCTTGTCCGGATGGGTTCAATCGGCTTGCCATCGCGCGCGATTGCTGTGATCTCAAACCTTTCATCCAAGCGCAACTTTTTCTTCGGGCCTCGTTTCTTTACCGAAGTTGAGCTCGATCCGGAGGGCTAGAAAAAAAAGAAGAAAGACGAGAGTTAATTAATATGTGTACATATGAAAATAATGAATCCATCAATCAACTAGTCAGCACGGGCTTAACTAATATATATATATACCTGGCCGGACTCGGTTCGGTCACCGGAGCAATCAGCACGTCTCCTTCTTTTACCTCCATTGGGTCACCAGAGCCATCATGAACATAGCCCTCTTCTTGTACCGGCATTAATGGGCCAGAGCTATCATGAACATAGCCCTCTTCTTCACCCGGTCCTTCTTGACCATCGGTGTCGTTGAGAAATGACGCAACGACATCACTTCCATGTGCGATTATGTCCCCCAACATCGCTTCTGTTGCTTCGTCTCGGGAGTGCTCCATAGTTTCTGCAAATATTTACAACATGTCAATTATTATTCAAACATCGTATAGCTGGATATATATTAGTGGGAAACGTAGAACTAGCTAGCTAATCACAACAAGGAATCATGTTAGTGGCCTCGACGCTGCTTCTCTAGGGTTTGGGGTGGCCTAGACAATGCTTCAAGGGTTTGGGTGGCCTCGACACAATGCTTCAAGGGTTTGGGTGGCCTCGACGACAACGCTCTTTTAACTTGGTAAATTTGGGTGGCCTCGAGAGAGTTTGTCGGGTAGGGGCGCGGCGGGAGGGGGTAGGAGACCAAAATCGTTTTTTCTCTAGGGTTTGTGTGTCCTCGAGAGTTTTGGTCGAGCGAGAGGGTCGAGGGGGGTGCTGCCGTGGTATAAGTTATCACAGTCGAGAGGGGGTATATATATCGACTGCCCCTCATGCCGAAGTTATCCGGGAGGGGGTTATATCGACAATGACGTGACATACATATACATGGGAAAATAATGTTATCGGGGAGGGGGTATATCGGTACCCCCCCCCCTCGTGTTGAAGTTCTCGGGAGGGGGTATATCGACAACGACATACCCGATAAAAAATAAGAAGACAAAAGAAGAAATAAAAAGAGGAGAAGAAGAAAGGAATAGGAGAGAAGCAATCGAAGAAAAAAAGAAGAAAAAAAAGAGAAGAAGAAAGGAATAGATGAGGAAGAAGAAAAAAATAGAATTTCTCCTCTATTCCTTTCTTCTTCTCCTCTTCTTTTTCTTCTTTTTTCCTCTTCTTATTTATTTCTCCTCTTCTTCCTCTCCTCTTCTTCTCCTTTCTTCCTCTTC
>NC_057810.1:94238678-94239224 GCF_018294505.1 Triticum aestivum
AGGGTGGGCATTGGTACCGGTTGGTGGCACCAACCGGTACCAATGCCCACCCTTTAGTCCCGGTTGGTACCACCAACCGGGACCAAAGCCCCCTGTGCTGCCCGCGTCGCGGCCAAAGTTTAGTCCCACCTCGCTAGTTGAGAGGGGCGCGCAGTGGTTTATAAGCCCCACTGCCGCACCCCTCTCGAGCTCCTCTCTACTGCAGGCTTACGGGCCTACTTGCTACTACTTTGCCTGATGGGCCTTTTGGGCCTACTGCGGGCTTGAATCCTGGCCCATGGATGGGTTTCTAGTTGTATTAAGGCCGTGGTGGCCTAGTTGGTGGCAAATTTTTTATTTTTTTCCATTTTTTTGTTTTCTTTTTTGCTTTATTTATTTTGTTTTGTTTCTACTTACAACAAAATACTTATTTATTTTATTTTATTTTGTTTATAATTACTTATTTATTTTATTTTATGATAATTCTTTTTGCTATTAAAGTTTCTAACAAAAAAAGTTCTTTATGAATATTCTTTTTGCTTTTAATGATTTTGAATAGAAAATATT
>NC_057810.1:94239867-94244398 GCF_018294505.1 Triticum aestivum
ATTTTATTTTGTTTCTGACTTCATTTGTTATTTTTCATGCATTTACTGATTATTTTGAGATATAAGACCATGAAGTTGAAAAGCATTTGAAATGAACTCTGAAACCAAAGTACATACATAGTTCTCCAGAGCATTAAAACCAAAGTACATACATAGTTCTCATTGAACAACATATAGCTCTTCAGAGCATCTAATTAAACCATACATTGAAATTATGTAAAACATTTCAATGTAAAAACAAATGCGATCATAACCGCAACCAAGGCAACAGCTGATCCGACTGCATAATGATACCAAACCTCGGTATGAATGGCATATTTTCTAATCTTTTTAATCTTCAACCGCATTGCATCCATCTTGATCTTGTGATCATCGACGACATCCACAACATGCAACTCCAATATCATCTTCTCCTCCTCAATTTTTCTTATTTTTTCCTTCAAGTAATTGTTTTCTTCTTCAACTAAATTTAACCTCTCGACAATAGGGTCGGTTAAAATTTCCGGTTCAACAACCTCCTAGATAAATAAAATTTATGTCACATTGGTCGGCATAATTGTCATAAACAATAAATGAACCAAATAGTTATGAAAAGATAATATATACCACATCTGAATCATAGACAGGATGAGGGCCGACGGGGGCGGATACCAAAACCATCGCACTATATAATAACAAGAAATAATAAAAGTAAGAAAATTAGACAAGTATCTATCTGAAGTCAGAATTTTTTTCTTTCAGAAAGAAGATAAGAACAAGAGGCTCATCACGGTGGTGCCGGCGACGAGATCGGCGCGGGCGATTGACGACGGCGAAGACGGGGCGGGGACGGGGGCGTGACGGACCACTAAATCTAGACAAATCTCGTTGAAAATGAAGCTCGGAGAACGAGTTTCGAGAGGAGAAAGCTTAACTAGTGTGGCTCGGACATTTCATCGAACACCTCATGTGCATAGGAGGTGAACTAGAGCACCCAAATGCCCTTCCCTCGCCGGCTTGACAAAACAGAGCATTGTGGAGTGCTCTGCCGCGACGATGGGGTATATATAGGCAAGTTATTTGTCCTGGTTCGTGGCATGAACCGGGACTAAAGCCACCCCTTCTGTCCCGGTTCAAGCCACGAACCAGAACCAATGGTTGTGGGCCAGCAGCAAGGACCATTGGTCCCGGTCCGTGGCTCGAACCGGGACAAATGGTTCCACACGAACCGGGACCAAAGCCCACGAGGCCCCGGCCGACCCCCTGGGCTCATGAACCAGGTCTAATACCCCCCATTGGTCTTAGTTCTTGAAGAACCGGGTCTAATGAGCTGGCCAGGGCCGAACGGTAGCCCTGTTTTCTACTAGTGTTTACAGAGGAAGTACTTAACATACTACTCCCTCCGTTCCTAAATGTAAGTCTTTGTAGATATTCCACTAGATAGACTATATACGAAGCAAAATGAATGAATCTAAACTTAAAATGCATCTATATACATCCGTATGTGGGTTTTTTTTACGGGGGACATCTGTATGTGATTCATAGTAAAATCTCTACAAAGACTTACATTTAGGAACGGAGCGAGTATGTCGCAAAGCAAATCTCAAGAGAGGACATAACCAAGAGGAACAACTAGCTAGCGACACAGGGAGTATTTGATTAGCCATGATCTAAAATATAATTAAGCATAGCACGTAAGTAAAGCAAGTATCGTGTCTTCTAGTGTTTGGTATTTTGCTTCTCCAGATACTCTTGATTCGTTATTACCTTCCAACAAAAAAACGCACTACTTGTCCACTTTTCACAAGCAGAGACCGTATGAGCAATTTCATGCGCTCTCCGAACTGAAAAAAAAAAAACTGCGAGTTAGATCTCCTTTTGCTTGTCCTGATGAATTGTTGAACTTCCTGCACCTTTGACCGTCACCTTTGCCACCTCTAGGCTTCTACCCATCCATCGCACCGTCAGCAGATGCACCGGACTTTCTTTGAGCTAAAAACCGTGAACCCTGAACCCTGAGTTTCTTTTGACACTAGCTTTAGGCTCGATCCATTCCCGCATCAGTCCTACGAACTCCCTCCGTAAAGAAATATAAGAGTGTTTAGATCACTACTTTAATGATCTAAATGCTCGTCCATTTTTTCTACAGATGGAGTAATAAAGAGATACCAGAACTCTAGGTCTGACACGTATTTGCTGATGATTTAGTCCAAATTAACATGGCGGTGGTTGGCACCTAAACTTACACGGCGATCTTCTAGTTCTGCGCCGGTCGGACTGCTCACAAGCCGACTAGAACATGTTTACATTCTTGTTTGACTGGGTTTTCCTTTTTACACAACAGAGGCAAGAAATGTAAAAACAATCATTTACACAAGAAGTCACTGACACATTAAAAAACACAAAAGTTTAAGTTGATGAAAATAAAAATGCAAAAAAATAAAAACTTATAAAGTAACTAAATATATCATTTGCACATTAAAATTTAAAGTGTATTGGTGTATATTTTCAGTGCAACGGGCCAAATAAAGTTTTAGAAACAAAACAAAATTATCAAAACACATTTAGAAGTGAAAAAATTATGTAGCTCATTGAAGTAGACACATTAAAATATTGATTTTCAAACACTATTTGGGGCTTAAGGCGCTGGTTTTGAGTTGTTTTCGTACATCGAACACCTTCTTTTCTAATGGGCTGGCCCATCTCAGGTATATCTCATTTGCTATTTGCCACAATAAAAAGCTACCAAACTAAAAAAAATTCAAGCTTCAAGAAGCTTCCGACCAGCTTTGTTAAGGTTCTAGAAGCTTTCAACCGGGTTTTACTTTTTTTTATTTTTCTGTATTTGATATTCCTATTTTTATTCAAGATATCCTATATATCTAAGAGAGTCATCCCCACTAACTTATCATATATCATATCATATCATATATACTTGAATAGTAGATCCCCACTACCTCTAATTCTCTTAACATGCAAGCCTTCCACCTCACTAAGTGTGCCCTGTCAGCATCCACTAACAATATTTTTCAGCCATGCAAACCACATAATGTATTTATCACCAATAACTCTATTTTTTTCACAACACGCAAGCAATCGAACTCATCAAATGGGTCACACAAGTATCCACTAACTATATTTTTCATCCATGTAAAAACCACATCAACATGTCTATTTTGTTGTTAATAGACATATGTAGTACATTGGATGTTATTCAATTTCTTTCTTTCTAAAGGCTGTTGATGGGTATTAGTTTAATTGTTTGCAACTAATATGGTCAACGGTAGATGCATACATTTTGTTCACACACAATGCAAGTACGAATTATTTCTAGGTTTAAATATCGTAGCGTTTGATTTACATAATTTCCCTCATATATAATTCATTTAAATTTATCTTTGAATTCCCGTTGCAACACGTAGGGAAATCACTAGCTTATCTCAATATGCAAGCTTGCCACCTCACCAACAATTACAAATGGGATAAGGCCCGCCTGAACATTCAATCATGGATGGGAAAATACCCACCAGAACATTCAACTATGCATGGGGAAATGTTCTTTATTTAATTATTTTACTTCTATTCAATATATATTGTTACATCTATATGTAATCAAATGAACGAATTCCCGGAGCAATTCGCAGAGTATCCTCTAGTTATACTTGGTTTTTAATCAGGGTTTTCCCTTTTTTTTGTTCTATTCCATTTTTAAAACAATTAGATTGCATGAACTTTTTTCCAGACTCGTGAACATTTCCAAATTCATTTTGAAAAATTTGTAAATTATTTAAAATCCATGATTTTTTTGAATCCCTAAACGTTTACAAATTTGTGAAATTTTATGAAATTATGATATTCGAAATTAAAATAATGTTTTCGAATTCATCAACATTTTTTAGATGGGTGAACATTTTTATAATCCATGGTATTTTATTAAAACTCGTGAACTTTTTTTCAAATTCATGAAATTTTAATTCTTTGAAATTTTTTGTTTTAAAAAGTGGTAGCAGATTTTTATTCTTGAACAACAGAGCAGCACTAGAAAAAAAGGGGAGTGATAAGAAAACTAACCAAGGGCGATCGAGGAACTCTACTTTGTTGGGCCAGCCAATATGCGCTTTCATCTTTCTGCTCTTCCTTGAGTGTGCTCGGCCTGAGGCAAACGACCAAGGATAAAGAAATAAATGTATAAACTCAGACTCTCTAAAACTATTGTATTTTTATAATTTTAATTTATATATATATAATCGACCTTTTGCATCAATATATTTCCAAATTGTCATGTTTTAGTGCTGCATAACTCACTAACATCTCAAATCCATAAATCCAAACTTTCAAATTTAACTTTAAACAAAGAATAAATTTGAATCACAACATTGTGGACAAAAAAATTTAACATCAAATTAATGGTGGTGGGTCAGCCCATTTAGTACTTTTGGATTGGTTTTGCACTGCTCTACCGGTTTTCGCATGTACAACTACCTGCCGTACTGCCCACTGGATGCGCTGGCCTAAGCGGTTTCAAGTTGTTTATTTTTATTTCTTAAAGGAA